>NC_134171.1:12782179-13054461 GCF_964188355.1 Buteo buteo | reverse complement strand
AGGAAATGGGTTATTGTGCTACTTCACCCACTTCTGCAATGTTAGATTCTACAAAACAAAGGAAGTGTTTGAACCACTATTTGGTTTTTCAATGTACACACAGTGATAAACGTGAGATCGTAAAATTCTTGTGAGCATTTTGTTCCTTTCAATTTAATGTACCTTCGGTAGCAACAGTTGTAGAAACTGCTATCTAACCTAAAGCATTAGAGGCCTTAATGGCTCTTGTATTTCACACTTCAGAAGAGAGCTTACGGAACAGTGATGTTGAAGGCCACTAAGCAGGAGAATTTCATCAGTTGCTTCATTTTCACTGAGAGAATTCAACCAATTCATTTAAACCTCTCAGGGGGCAGAGGAATGAGGAAAGCATGGGGTAAGAGAAAAACCATCAAGCTGTTTAATAGTTGTATGGCATTTTAAACTCTCAGATTAAGCAGCTAAGCGTCTTTCACAACACCCACCAAGGCAGGTCGCAGTGTACGCCCATGCAGCTTATAGCCAATCTTGGATACTAATGCAATAGTGCCAGGCTCCTTCCCTTCCATGGGAGCATGGAACAATGCTTCATGTTCATAGGGATCGAACTTGGCTCCGACAGGATCCAGTCTGAGCAGGCCATGTTTTTTAAACACCTTTTGAATCTGTAGTTCTGTCATAACAAGACCTTCATATAAGCTTTTCAAGTGAGGATTTTCATCCTTGATTTCTTCTTTTGGAACACTTTCTGTTGCCTTCTCCAGAATGTCTGCAACTTCTAGTAAGTCCTTACAGAAGCTCTGAATCCCTAAAAAGAAATAAAAGGGAATGGGATTAGTCCACTGAGGGAAGCAAGCATTAAAAAACAAACAAACAAACAAACCAACAAACCAAAACACAACCCCCAAACCTACAGCAATAATCTGTACTCTTTTACATTTTTAACAAGGTATATGATACTGTAAACATTTGGGGTAAAATGTCCTTTCCAATTTTACTTTATAATCCGGAAATATTACAGAGACCTTGAAATCCAGATCACCTCCTCTAGTTCTATGGAAGATCTAAAAAAAGAGCTAAAGCTATGCTGATGACCTGACATTAACAGTTAAAATTCTAACTGAAGTTACCAAAACTTTCAGATGGCTTAATGTAATTTCCTCATGTCTCTCATCCTGGGATTCACCTAAAGTTCAAAGCATTATGTTGCCCTATTCCTACCCTTTAATCTGATGTGCTAAAAATATTTACAGAAGAAAAACCATGTAGTCAGACTGATAAGGAGTCCAAGAGATGAACAGGGATTATTCCTTGAATGAAAAGAACTCACACCTCTCCCTCCCACTACGAACCACTTTTACAGAGACAGAAGTTGTGCCTTGTAAAGACCAAGCAATTCCTAAGCTAACGATAGTACGTATCCTGAAGCTGTTCTCTGGCTCACACTAAAAGAATCCCGACTAATCTCACTTAAGGCAAACTGTCTCTAGAAATAATGAAAAATCAAAATGATTCAGTAGCGTAACACATTTATATGTAGAGGTAAACCAATGACAAACTGCACTGCATTTTGGTAGCCTTTTTTTTTTTTCCTTCCCCACAGCCAGCCTTTTTAATTCTAGCTCACATTTTAGATGTTGTTTTTTCCCTTACCAAGAAGCAATATGCGCATTACCAGAGGACAAGTCCTTGGTTTAAACAAAAAAACACCTATGGAAGCACCTTGCGAAATCTATAGGGATCAGCTTGTTCTCAGGAAAGGGTCACTTTAACAACTGCACACCTCTGTAGAGACTCAAGCTCTTTACAGAACAGTAACTAACAGTGTCCAAGTAGTTCCAAAAATATGAACAAATGAATGAAGATTTTAAATTAAAACTAAAACTGTGGTTAGAGCTGAAGTGTCCCAAACATAGATTAACCAGTTGTCTAGTGATCTAGATCAAACCAAATAACCAAACCCTTCAGAAGGTGGTTTGGAGTGGGTTTTTTTGGTGTAACTTATCTCTGCAAATATCTGTGACTGCATCTCTGTGAATTTATGCAAGTCTCATTAATGAGTTTCTCTTCCTTCAACAGAAAAAGCAGTCATATACAAATGATAAAACTTACAATCATGCAAATTATCTATAATTTAGTTTTCAGGAGAAATTGTATTTTAATAGTTATTTCTATTGTAGCACCTCTGAGGTCAGACATGACTCAAAGTCCTTCTGCACTAAGTAGCGTATTAGTGAAACAATGCTTATTGAAAATCAACTTCAGGATGAAGCATTCAAACGTCCATGAAAAGGTACAAGAATAGTATCTAATTGAGAAATGCTTTTTCTTACAGTACAGGTTAACTGAAGACCCTGTATTCAGAACTTAAAACTTCTATATTCAGAATTAAACTATACAGCTGTGGATAGTGTGTGGCAAAAAAGGCCAACTCATTTTTCAAGCCAGAGTGACAGTCAAACACTAAGACGATAGAGCACTCTGCTGCAGTATTTGCATACAATTTCTGTTTTACAGATTTGTGTTTGAACTGTCAAAAAGCTAAATCAGATGTCAGTAGCCTGGCTCCTGAAGAAAGATGTGTTTCTAGTATGCTTCAAACTGAGGAACTGTTCAAACCTCTCTGCCTTAAATACATTTTTAACCAAGTAGTCAGAATCACTGGGAAAGACAACTTGTCAAAAACGTGAGCCAGTTAGCTCAATTTTCCAGGCTTTGTATTTCCTGGGTTTTAGGAGAACACACAAAAGGAGCCTCCACTGACCGTATAACTTTGCCTCTTCTACCAGTTTCTGGCTTCTTTGCCTCACGTTTTCTGCATCTGCCAAGGCACGCTTGTACTTGTCCTAAAGAAGAAAAACCAGTAACAGAAGTTATTTCATTCCTGGTGGTTGGGTAGTTGACAATAATTCAAAACAGCATATTCAGTTTAAAACAGCATTTTAAACAGTTACATTGCCTAAACCCACCATCTGAAGAGTAATCTGAAGACAACATGTGAATTATCACAGCATCCTTCCTACCAAGGCAGGTGTTTGCTTCACTTTACTGCAGCCAGAAGTGAGGGAAAGGAAATAAGATGGGTTTCCAGACTCTCAGTATTTGTCAACAGATTACCTGGAAGAAATTTTTAACTCTATGTATATATCAAGTTTTCATAATATCAAAGATTCCTGCTTTTTCTGATGTATGTTCACAGAAAGCCTTCATCCGTCATAAGGTATTCTGACACTATGGCAAACAAGATTCAACCCAGCCATGACTTTCAAACCATCTCTTCCCTCTCCATACATACCACAGAGGGTCCTCCAGTTTTTTCAGACTTCATGAACTATGAAGTCTAACTCCTCTGTTGTTCAGGTTAAGTTTTGGTCTATTCCTAGCAATATGGCCATCTAGCACAGATGTGCTAAGAAATTCAATAAACTTAGGCACTTGAGGTTGAGTGCTTCACCGCCTAACCCAGAACTCCATGTTGGCCTTCCACTCTGAATATGCCTGACCTTCACATGTTAGTGAAGAATCTCAAAACTGAATGAAAATAGTCAACAAGTTGACTGAAGAGCCACATTAGGTAGCCAATAGCAAATGCTGTCAACAGAGATGTTAAGTGACACCTCAGCTTTGTTCTTCAGTGCTTTGGGAAAGGCAACAGAAAGGAAACTCAATCCACTTATGATCCATAGGTGCTGCTTCTATAGAAGGTTTGAAGGGCTCTCCAAGAGAGGCTGGAAACCTCCAAAGTATGTAATAAGTACACTATTATATAAAAGCTAAGCATCATTAACCCTGACCTTTGAAAAGTCAGCAGCTGTTTTCAGAAAGCCTACCTACTCTTAGCACACACAAATACACACATCAAAGACACACTCAAACCCTTCCATGGGCTTCCAAAAATTATTTCTCCACTGAGCAAAACCTAAGTGAACTGAAGCCAGCAAAACTCAGTGACAAATGTTCAGGCTGGACAAGGTTCAATTCCATCCAGAAATCAGAAAGAAACTATCCAAAATCTTAATTTTGGACCAGGGATGCATCTCGGGTCTTGTAGTACATCTACTCTTAAGTTTAAAGAAATTATTGAATTGTAGGTTTTTATTCAACAACTAAGCCGTAGTCACACAACTGTATCCAGATTGTGCACCGACAACCTGTAATGAATGCTCTTAGGTATGCGGTTTGTAAGGTATGCAACCTGATGATCAAAAGACACTTACAGTGACTTCTTTTAGTTGTTCTTCCAGTTTGGCCTTTTCTTCAGTTAAAATTTTTTCAGCAGAGCTGGGTTCAACCTTCTGCTCATTTTGGCTCTGGCTCTGGTCCTCTTCCAAGTTCTGGCCAGTATTTTTCTGTTGTGTTGCTACACAAAGCAGTCGTGGAGAAGTCCTAAGGCAAAAACATGTGGACAATATTAATCAGTTGCTTACTTTGTAAGATATTAGCCTTTTCTGGACATACAGGACACGTTATTTGACACATCGATGTCTACAAAATTCTCACATTAAAGCACAAATTAATACAACAATTCTAGGTCTATGAAAACTGTTTGCAGAACGTTTCATCAGAAGTAACTGAACTTAGCCCATCTAAACGGTTGCAAAAGATAACTTTGCTGCAAGATTCCAACCTCTGGGCAGCAGCTTCTAAGTGTCCATTATATTCTGTTTAGAAAATTGCAGCACTTTTATGGGGAATATGAGCTTGTTCTCGGCACCGTACTCCATCAGGAAGCAAATACAGTTTACGTGATGCAATCACCTGCAACAGTCTCCCAGAAAACACACCAGCGAGAACAGTGGTTTGCCGCTGATTGCTAGCAAGCAACAGAAAAGCGCCTTCTGTGTTACTACTGTATCCATCGCAAATATCACGTCAAGAAGGGGCCAGTCTCCATGAAGACAACTATTTATCCCTTCCTAACGCTTCTTGGGCTGAACTAACCGAGCCACCTGAGCAAACCGGTTCGCGGACGAGGCGGGTGGATCGGTGCCGCAATGCCAAAAGGCCTCGGATCCCTGCAGACCACATCAGAACTTCAGGCCTGGAGGCCTTCGGGCTCAGGAGGGGGCCAGGAGGGCCCCGCCACGCCTGGCCGGGCCCCTCTCCCGGGGGAGGGTAAGGGAAGCCAGCAAAGGGCGGCGGGGGGGGTGGGGGTAGGGGGGTGTTTGGGGGGCCGGCACCAGCCCGCCCCGGCCGTAGGAAGGGGCTCCCCGGCGCAGAGCCCGAGGGCCGGGGCTCGGCAGGTGGAGCACCCTGGCGCGGCGGCGCTGGGCCCCGCTCTCCTCCTGGCCCGGCCCGGGCGGGCGGTGGCGAGGCGGCGAGTGCGGACCCGGCCGCGGACCCGTCCCGAGGCGCCCGATCCAGGCCGGGCGGCGCGGCGCGACCCTCACCTCAGGGAGAAGCTCAGCAGCGGGTACCGCGGGCGCACCGCGGCCCGCACGCACTGGGCCACCGCCGCCATAGCGCCTTCCTGCCCACCGACCGCCTCAGCCCGCCCCTCCGGGCCTCCGCGAGGCCGCCGCCAATCAGCGAGCGGGCAGGCTAAGAGTGACGCGGCCGACGACCGATCCGCAAGGCGGATGCACGCCTCGGGCCAAACAGGCGAGGCGGGGGGTGGAGCCTACAGCTCTTCCGGGAGCTCTCTCCTCGCCTCCCCCTCGTGGCGGAAGGTGACGCGCGGGTGGGCGTGGCCGCGGGCGAGGCGAGGGAGGGGGCGGTGCTCCGCCAGGGTGGGGGCCATTTTGTGTTGTGAGGGAGCGGGCGAGGCGGGGTGTGCTGGGGTGCTCGCTGCCCTTCTGCGGGGTGTTAAGACGTAATGTCGGGAACGAGAGCCTGCGGGAGTTAGCAGGGCACTGGCTAAG
Organism: Buteo buteo; assembly: GCF_964188355.1. Lineage (NCBI taxonomy): Eukaryota > Metazoa > Chordata > Aves > Accipitriformes > Accipitridae > Buteo > Buteo buteo. The sequence goes on along the minus strand of NC_134171.1, from coordinate 13,048,621 downwards.
GTCAGGGGTTGGTTTGTCCCTGTCAAAACTGGTCAGGGCAAGCTGGAGGAGGCAGTTTGGTGGCTGCAGGTGGTCCAGTCTAACGATCCGTGTCTTTCTGTGCAAGTTGTGACTGAAAAAGTTTGAAGATTGCAGCTCATTTTTTTAAAAACTGCTGAAAACCCCTGTTATCAGGAGTACCTTGTAGTCTGTCAACAGTTTGGCTGCAAATCTCCATATAGAGGTTTTCATCATGTGCATCTATACATGCTCACTAACTGCTGTATACAATCTTGCTGGATAATTGTGATCTAAAATCCTGAGCTTTCATTAAAAGGAATAACATTTCTAATCCATGGCTTCCAAATTTGGCCACCTGCTTGGGCAACCTGTTTGTGCAAGCGTCCCATGTAACTGGAGGTTACGGAAACCCTGCTCGGTGATTCCTGGTTGACCTAACTTGAGCAGTGTTGTCAATTAGTTTGTCGTTACCCTGTTCAAAGGGAAAAAAAAAAAATCAAGGTCACGCATTTATCGTACAGTCCCAAAGTGAGTGCTAGATTATTCACAGATGCCTGAACAACAGCTGTTAACCTGATTTTTGCATGCATTTATGCACTTTCCAAATGCAATTTGAAGGATAGAGAAGATGCAGATTCCATAAGCCAAATTCAGTAAATGTTATATTCAAGTGTATAATTAAAGTATTACTGAAAAAGAAGCAGCAGAAGACATTTTTGGCTTGCCACATGAGAATCCTGCAGAAGTTAGGACCTTGCTAAGTTCAAACTTTGGCAGAGCGCACTAAGGTTTCAGTGTGGCTTTTATTTGGCTGGTTTGCTTGTCTATGATGTGTTGCTTCATGGCCTCTGCAGAAAGCAGGATATGGTATAATATAAAGCAAATGGTATAATGAGGCCAGTGGCCTCATACTGTGACAACTGTTAGATCCCAAGAAGTCTCGCTGTCTCCTATAGTTACATGGATGTGGATTTCTCCTCCTGTGAAAAGATTGGAAGAGCTAGGAGCATACCAATAAACATTCTTGGGTGACAACAGGCAACAGCTCTAAGATAAAAACCAAATGGGTTTGTAGTCCGTGGGTTTTATGTTTTGGTGATTGCTGTTTTGTGATGTGACACCGGTACAGTCCAATGGCTTGCCTATACAGAGCACAGCAAAGAAAAAGGGTGTATGCCATGTGCTGTCCATACATGGAGTGGCTGTATTGCTGTCAGTATCGGCTTTCTGGAAAGTAGGTAAGCCACAAATTCCAAGCTTCATCCTCAGAAATACTGAAGGAAGTCATTGAGGAAATCTGTTAAAGATGCTGATAATCCTGAGGAAGGATCAGAGAGAACAAGGAGAAAAATTGGATATTGAATAGCCATAAAGGATGATACCCACAGAAAGGCATGAAGAAATGAGACAGGGAAGGTAAGTGGATATTTAGGTCTGATGTTATTAAAATGTTCCCTGGAAGGATAATTGGTTCCTTACAAAACCTAGACAAGCAGTCTGACTGTCTCATCTTTCTTGTCTGTTGTTTTGCCCTGACACCCTTAGGATGGAGCTTCCTATTTCAGCCTTTCTTCATTCTCTGCTGCCTACCATCTTTGGAAGTTGTGCTTGATTAATGATCGATCACAAAATCACAGAACTGATAACAAAAGGGTGAGAAAAGCCCATTGCCAGCTTGTCTCATTAATAACTGAGTAAAATACACTGGACTCAAGATTTCTGAAACAAGTTTCTTCTTGTATTGGGACCCATTTACCCCAAATGACAGTTCATAGGCCTTTTGCAAGCAAATTTTAAAGATACTCCACACTGAAAATGAATTTTGCTGTGAATTGCTTAACTTGGAACTGCTGTCAAGAAACCCCCCAGGTAGCACAGATACTGATGGGTCAAGACTAAACAGCATATGCAGCACAAAAGAAGGGGATGCAAGTTTACATGGAGCTTGTTTGCATCACGACTGATGTTTGCTGTAAGTACTGTCCCACTTTGACAAAAAAAACCCACAACTTTTTCATGCTTCTGACTTACACTATTGCAGTCTGTTCTAATTGTAGTGCCACCTAGTGGGTTGTTTTCTTTTTAAACTCAACTAATGAGTGTTCAGCATCTGTTGCTTGACCTGGTTGGCAGTCACAGATGTTCAATAACAAGCATACTTTTGTTCTTGAGCAGTCCTCTCCATATCAAGCGGTCTTTTGCTCTTCACATAAATACCGGGTTTGAATATGATTTGATAATAAGTAACGTTTATCCTGAATTCTAAAACATTAACCACTGCTACTTTTCAACTCGATGTGGTTGAAAGTGACTCTAACCTCTAATTTCTGTGGACTAGTGATAGAATCAGGTAGTCTGGATATGATTCCCCGTTCCTCTAGGGATTCACTTGGTGGACTTGTGCAGTTATTTAACCTCATTTCCACATTTCTACAACTACAAATTAAGGGTAGTAATCTTTCAGTACCTTACAAGAAGGTTGTTTAGAGAGCACAAGGGAATTTCTGTGATATTTTGAAAATTCAAAATGTCAACTGAACGAGAAGTGTCTTTTTTTATTATTAACATTGCACTTGTAGTAAAGAGACTTGTAATCCTTCGAGATGAAAAATGCCATGAATGCAAGAGTTGTGCTCGAAAAGTTAAATGAAAAATTAAGGCATTTCTGTTTCTCTAAAATAAAAAGGTAGCTCTGTCTCCTAATGCTAAGATATAGTCTACTGGTATTCAACCAGCAAACAGAATGCCATTACATTTGTGTTTCAATATGAACTGTATTATTAGTGTTTTGAGGGTAAAAGCAAAAGGGTATTGTATCTTCTCCGATCAGATATGTTATATGTCATCCTAATCAGAACCTAATATTGAGCTACGGTGGGAGCAAGTGGGGAAAAAAACCCCCCAAAAATACCTTTGCCAATATTCTAGCAGTGACCTGTTGGGCCAGTTACCAGGAAATATCTAAATGGAATTAAAAATGTTAATTTAGCTGTAAGACTGTTACTGAATTCTATAGCAGTGAAGAAAAACTTTTTATTCATGCCTGTGCCCTTTAGAAAAGATAACAGATAAGACCACTTAGCCATAGTATTCCATAGTCCATTGTGGGAAGATGTCTAGTGTAAAATTAAGGGACTGATCCTTGTGTATAAAATAATAAAAAAATTTCCTCCATAAGGATTATTGAGACTGAGGATCAGCTACACCCTGGATCCATTTCAGACAGAGTACAATAAAGATTAAATCATTACTTGAATCCAGAAACTTTAAATCCTGAAATGCAGGTTGGGATGTGTGTGGGAGATAACCTTATTTTCTTTTAATTAGAACAGTACTAAAATGGTTAATCTGTACATTCAGAATTTATAATTTTTAATGCAAACATTTTAAGAAATCTCTCCCAGGAGAGAATGTGTAATACCTACTTTCTGCCTAGTTTCTCCTTAGGCTGAAAATACAGAATCATACATCTTGCTCTGATTATAAAGAGTACCCTTTGAGTTCCCATAGCTTTTTGCTAACTAGTTTGAAAGGTACATATTGTAACTATCTTGTTGCCTGGAGAATGTTGTTGCTGTGTTGGAAATCTAATAGCTATAGCCACAGGGCTCTGAAGAGAGCTAATTAGAGCAATTTAGAATAACAAAAGTTCTGTTCCTGGGAGGACACTGGTGAGATCCTTCCCCAAAGCAGCATGCCACAATTTCAGAGACAATTTATTGGAATATTCCTGCATAAGTCATCTGGTATCCCAAGGACTTACAAATCTGGCTATCTATTACAGTTTAGCCCTCATGTTATCAGGGGTACTTGTGTATGTCTTGTAACATTCCTGGAGATATAAAAATGGAAAAACCCTGTCAATCAAGCATTGTCTATCTTACTTTAGTCTAGTTACCAGTCAGAACCAAGCTGTTCAAATGCAGAGAAATAATCTTCTATCATGCTGATGGGGGTTTCCACCTTGAGACAAATTTATTGAGCTTGAGAGAAGAGTTTTCAAATCAATTGTGCTTCTCTTAGTGTGTGGTCATGGATTTTCTTAATATTTTTTGTAAAAATAAATTGTTGCCTTTCAACTTACCAGAACAAGTTGATAGAAGAGGAGATCAGCTCTCTTTTGTCACATTCAGATTTGCCAAGAAGACAGCAGTTGTTGGTATCTATTCCTGTACGAAGGCTCACAATGGAAGTGCTGTTAATGGAATGGTATTTTGACATTCAGATCTACATTTTTCTTTCTTTCTTAATTTTTCTTTAAGATTTGATGAATTGGTTGCTGTGGGCCCATTTCTGCTGCCCTTGTGTACAAGTGATTTGTATTAGTCAAAGGGAATGTTGTACAGCGAAGGACTGCCAAGCCAGGTGCTAGGCAAATAGGCTGCCAGTAGCGCTGTAAAACCCTGAGGCCTGGCTATTTATTGCTCAAGTGTGACTTGTGCAAATGTTTCTTCCTTGCTTTTTACATATTTTTTCTGATGACTGACAGGATGTTGAATGGCATGGTTGGTTGGGCCAGTGCATGGAGCTCTGTTTAGGCATGGTGTTTTAGTGCTCTGATTCACAGTTCAGTCTCATAAGTAGGCTGTTCTTCGTGCACCCAGCTGGCGAACAAAGGAGGAATACTCATTGCCGATGTTGTGCAAGGGTATTGATAAGCTACAAATGAACAAAGCGTAAAGCAAAATTTAAAAAGGTTATCTTGCACTTTTATTCAACTCCTCTAGAAAGCAGCAAGAGCTTTTAATTGTGTTTCTATGCGTAATTAATGAGTGGGTGAACGCTCCTGTGGGAACATTGCTGTGCTCCATTCAATCCTAATCTGGCTAGGTGAGTCTGGCCAGAACGGGGACAAAGAGTTCAGCTAAAACTAGCTGGAGTGGGAGGGAATAAAAAGCTTCCAAATATCTGATTGCCACATACATAAATTCTAACACCTTTTTGGTGCTTTATGTGGTGGTCACAGTCTCTGAACCTGGACTTAAACCTCCTGGACTCCAAACCCTAAAATGAAAGCTTTACCCTTTGTTCCCTTTCCACAAGCATCTGTGAGGGCACAACTTCAACCCTGTTATAGGAGCTCGTATCATCATTAAAGTTAGACTGGTGAAATTTAAGGCATGTGTGTGTTTTTGTCATATTTTCCTCAAAATCACTTGGGTTCTGTTACTGATATCTGTGGTATAACTCCAGTTTTTGGAGTTTATTTGAATGTAAAACCTCTGCCAGGCAGGTACAGACTGAACTGAATTAAAGCCCTTGTTTTACATCCACAGTACTTGCACCTTGTTCAGAAAGCAAGAGCATGGCTGCTTTATGTTTTTGAATAGCTGTTACCCAAAGTACTTTCACTGCTGTTTTAAAGGTCACCTCAGATTTATGAATCACCTCAGGTTAATGTGTTATTAATCAATCAGAAAGTGGTTGAAAATTACTGGTTCAGCACTGTGAATGCTCCTGTGCTAGATGTTTATAAAATAAAATACTAGGAAGGGAATCTGTACTTCCATGCTATGTGTTAAGTAGGAATTCTGTTGCTATAGCTGAAACTGCATAGTCTTTCCCTCTGACTCCATTACCAGCTCCTGGTCTCTACACTGTTCTCTGATCTGACTGGAGAAGCTGCCTCTCATTGCCTTTATAACACATTGTTGGTCCTTGGATTTTGCCCAGGCTTATGCTGTCCTTTCTCCTTCTTCCTCTTCCACCTTCCGCTCTTCACTTTCCATCACCACGTCTGCTCTGTTTAGAATGGAATAGCCTCTTAACACAGTACTTCCATCTCTGCTTCCTCACTTGTTCTCGGGTTTTGCTGAAGCTATCCTTGCTTAAGATCTCATAATGATTTGTGATCAAGAACACCTTCACCTTTTTGATATTAAACATTGTTTCAACAGCACTGTGTTCATTTCTAGAGGTGGTGTGACTGGTACCCCCTGCTCTGGTTCACGATATTAGTGTTGGTTGATAATTATGCTTGTGCTGTGTGGTAAAGCATTAAGGTGGAGAATCCCTGCCCTGCTGTGGCTTCTCTTTTAATTCATATTTATTACTGAACAAAGCAGACTCTTCCATTTCAAAGATCTTATAGCTTTTTTATGACTAGTGTCTGTGGTTTATTAGACCACCTTTTTCTGCTTGCTTAATTTGTATTTTAGTCTATTTTTAAAATGATATTTCTATTGTGTCTTTTTAGATATGTGTTTATTACTTTTCTAGGACTCCCCAAGTACCTTGGCTGGCAAAGTCTTAATGAATAAAATTACTGTCATGTTATAGCTATAAAAATCCACTCCCTCCTTGGAATGGGATGTGCAAGTTTGAAGAAGCTGTGGAAAATGAGAAGTATAGTTGTCTTGGAGTTATTTTAAGTAAAATAGGATAAATACAAAGGAAAAATATTTGTTAAATTATTTTGCAGTTATGAACTGTTAATGTGTTGATCTTCCTAATTCTACATTATGCACATAAACCAAATGGTGTATCTGTACTATTATTACAGTGACGTTTGCTTTGTAGGGCAGATTTACCCAGGCTAACCTTGTAGAAGTTGAACGCTGACAGTAGTTTTGAAATACCAAAGAATTCAGTATGTGCTAGAAAACCTGCTTGAGTGTCACGGTACATTGTCGTGCTAATTAGCTGTGAGCTGGTTGTGATTCTGGAAAGCAACTAGTGTCTGAGGCAGCTTGTATCTCATACAGCTCTATACTGCTCTGCACACACATTAGCAACTGTCTACACATTGATTTGACAGCTTTTCTGTTACTTAGAACAGAATGAGCTGTTTTGGACTGCTGGTTGTTGTTTTTCAGTAAGAATTGTTAATACCCTGGTACAACACCAAGTGAATAAAAGGTGTACAAACAAGAAGCTGAGGCTTCAGAGATAACGCTGAGACCTGAAAGGTAGATGCTGTACTCCTCTGTCATAAGACAGCATGACAGACTCAGAGGATCTGTTCTCATGGTTCTCCACATTGCAAATAAGTGTGTTTCAGAGCCAGCTTTCCAGTAAACTCCAGCTAAACTATGTAGACTGTGTAAGCCGTTGGCCAGTGCAGCTACAAGCAAGGTCAAGCAAGAGCACAGCACAGGAAATATTTATGCACTAATGTCAATTTCTTTGTTACAGCTCATGGTTTGTAAGGAATAAATTCCCAGGTGGAAGCAACAAGCAAATTTACCCAGCTTTTTACATTTCAGATATTGCCTGCCTTTGTACCTGCTCTGCAGATCACTAAGTGCAAAATGCTGATAAAATTAGTTGATGACTTAAGGCAGTCTCAGCTTTTAAGGCAGAGTCACTGAACAGGAGAGATGGGATGCATTTATCTTCCTCAGTTGGCACAATGTTATGGGTTGGACCCAGCCAGCAACAAAGCATCCACCAGCCGCTTGCTTATGTCCCCCCCCCCCCCAGCAGGAATAGGGGAGAGGATTGGAAGGGCAAAGGCAAGAAAAACTCTTGGGCCAAGATAAAGACAGTTTAATAAGGAAAGAAAAAAATGAAAAAACCTCACCAAGTGATGCAAAGGCAATCACCACCTCTCACCAACAGACTGATGCCCAGCCAGCCTCTGAGCAATGACTGCCTTGAGAGACTCCCTCCCCAGTTTTATTGCTGAGCATGACATATGGCATGGAATAACCCTTTGGTCGATTTGGCTCAGCTGTCCCAGCCATGTCTCCTCCCAACCTCCTGTCTGCCCCCAGCCTGTTTGCTGGGGGGGCAGAGTGAAAACCAGAGGTGGCCTTGGCACTTTGTAAGCACTGTTCAGCAATAGCTAAAACATCGGTGTGTTATCAACACTGTTAGTCATAAATCTAAAACACAGCATCATACAGGTTGCTGTGAAGAAAATTATCCACATCCCAGCCAGAGCCAGTACATAAAATAGATAGGCCTGACCCTGCAGTGGGATAAATGCTGTGCTAGCTATAAATACAACTTGACTGGATTTTTATCTTCTCTTCTTACTTTCTTTAGCTCATGTTCATGACATGTATCCAGTTGGCATAGAGAAATACCAGTATCTTAAACTCCTAATAAATTTTATGAAAGCTAGAAGCAAAATTTTCAAATGGAATGGCTGAAATTGTGCATCTGATCTCTCTTTATGCACATAAATATTTTGATATTTTGGTCTTCAGACATGTTCTTCACTTGCAGTTCCAGAAAATTTGTAGGTCTTCATTTTACAGGGGTTGTATATTCATCAATTTTTTCTTGCATTTTGTGATACATTTTTATTGTATATTTAGATGGAATTCTAGTTCAGATAAGTCTGTAACCTAGATAAATATAAACCCCTGGTTTAGAGAAACTTGTTGCTGTAGAACTGTGTCTTTTCTTCTAGAAAGGTCTGTGCCCTATGGTGAAATCTCACTGTTTAGGGACTTTCTGGAATGCCATTTCTAGCATTCCTCCATTTGCCCTGTAAGTGCTCCTACTTTACTTGAGCCCCTGTTTTTATGTGAAATTTTTTACATTTATTTCTAGAATGGACGATCACTTGGAGCAGAGGAGCTGAGATGACGTGTAATGTGAGATGGAAGTAGGCTGGAAACAGTAATACATTATTAAAACCAAGCAGTGTTTTGATCTACACAGGGTCAAGAGATAATCAGGCTTCATTTTGTTCGGCTAGTGATACCACTGTGGAACTTTGTATCTGTCATTTGGGCTGGCAGCAGAGTTCTTTGGTTTTTCCACCATGTAAGTTACAAAGCGAGTGATTCAGGTGCTAAATGTGTGCAGTCCCAATGTAGACACCTCACATACCCCACCTGGCCTCCAGCAGCTGTTCCAGAAGTGCACAAGCCTTAGTAAGTCTTGTTTTGTTTCCACCGGCCCCATACTGATGTTTCATTTAAAATGTTTTGAGATACCTATTTTTAGGCCCCTGAATCACTCTTCAAACATCAGTTCTAGCAAATACGTCTACGAAAATCCTGTAGGCCACAGTTCTACACCTAGTATGTCACCTGTACTATCGCAGCTGGTGTACAAGCTTCTCTGTGCATGTCAAGAGAAGAGTCTTTCAAAGATATTTAAGGCCCAGCAAGTTGCTTTCTATCTTGCAGTCAGTATGCTGCTTTACATCACTGGGGCTCGTCTGCCTGTGCATCCCCTGTGTTTTTGTGTCTGCTTGGCTCTTGGCAAAATTATTTATGCCCTTTCCAGTCAGCCTTCTAGAATCGTCCTGAGGCCTTTGTTTGGCTTAGTCTTCTGGTCTTCAGTCTGTTTTCCCTGGCTCTTCTCTCATCTGCTTCACTCAGTATTTCTTATGACTATGACTCTTGTCAGTGGTTTACTGGGCTATGGCAGGAGATGTCCTGTCTTTTGACTATTGCATTTTGTGCTCTGTCTTGTGAGCTGGCCAGAAATGTGAGGGTCACCATAACCTTGGTTTCAGTTACCTGAGTGCATCCCTATGTCTCATGTTGAATTCCTAACTATTTACTAGCATGTTCTTCTTGCTTTGAATCCTAAGACAACCTCAGGAGACAGGTTTTTAAACTAAACTATTGGCCTGATAAGCCTTGGGATGCTCCTTAAGACCCTCCTGTAGCTTTGGATAACTAGTTCTTTCTAAGTGAATAGGAAGGAAGTTCAAATGTTTGGGATGAGTGAAAAAGTGTTTTAACCTCAGGAAGGACTTCATAAACCTTAGCAAAAGTTGAATTTGCTATTTCCATGCCGGATCTTCTTTCTTCCACAAGATTTGTGATGAGCCAAATGCTCATTGCTTATCCTTGATGTTTCTTGGGCTTTCTAACATACATTGGTGCCATAGGTGAAGTGTGTATATAGTGCATACAGAAATATGTGTAATGGTCAGGTTAACATAGTGTCAGGATACTACCATGTTGATGTGTATCACAGACTGAACTGAACACTTAAAATTTGTTTCCTTGTTTAGAAAGCATGTAGTGCTAGTAGTGGCATTACAAATATCTCTTTTCAGTCATGTCGAAATTGGTGCATTTGTTCCTACTTGTTAAAAAAAGATAATGTTGATTTATGTGAGTTAATCATAAATACTTACCTGGTGCTTGGACCATATTGAAAATAAATCCCATTGTGTTTAACAAGAAATGCTGCCCCATATGCCACACAGAAGTGGCAGCCAGCATACAGCAGATTGGAAAGATCTTCTATTATTTTTCTAAAGTTCTGAAGTGAAAAGAACATGCCTGTGAAAATATTTAAGTAATATATTCTTCTTGTACTGTACCTTGTGTTCTGTAAATGCCTCTGAAAATCAATAAAAACAAATTGTACCTAATGTATTCTGTGTTTTGCAAGGAGGGCAAGCCTTTCCCCCTGATTTATTAATGTTTGGAAAAAAGTAATTGCACATAAAAATCCTATATTAAAAATAGTAATTCATGATGTTTTAATATCTTTTTCCCCTGGTTAAAGAAGAGTAGGAAGTATAGGAATGATTGGTTTTTACTGCTATGAAAATATTTTTATTTTTTGACAGTAACTGGCATCAAGAATAACAATAAAAAAAATATAAGCCATACTGAGTATTCCTTCTCTGATGTTTTATGTCTACTCAGAGAAGATAGGGTACAGACAATTGTTCAGCTGCAGTAAAGTTCTCATTTTTATTGTGCAGAGCTAAATTTATCCTTGCTGTAATTTTTTCTGAAATCAGCAGTGTTACTTCTGCTAGGCATGAGAGTGACCTGCTCTGATTGTACTGCTGTTCTAGGAGAGACTACACTTGAGCAGAGTTTCTTCCCTTCAGTTGAATACATGCGTACATGTAAATTGTGTTTACCTCTGCAACTGCTTGTATGATTATAGCCAGCGCAGATAGAAGAGCACAGTAACTTGAATCTGTGGCTTTCAGGTGGATGAGATAAGGTTTTGTTGTTTCAGAGGAAGGATGCTGTTCTGTATCATGTACTTCATCTGAAATGCTTCAACACATACCTGATTAGGCAGAAGCCTTCTTTAGAAACAAATTAGGGTTACTGCTCGTGAGATGTTCAGGCTTGGTATTTTCTACAGAGTATCCAGAAATCAAGGGGGAAGGGGGAAGCTTTGATTTTTTTAATAAATCAGTTTCTAGTGTTGTATCAGAATATTTTGTGGTTATAAAAGAAAAAATCAGGTGGTGCAAAAGAAAATAGGCTGATGGGAGTTTTTCCAAAGCTTCTGTTTTAATGAATGAATGTGTCAGAAAGGAATAGAGGAATATAAGGTTTACACAGAAGTAGGACCAAACTAAGATTTGACATCCAGTTCCTATTCTGAGATTATTCATTTTCTCCGTATTAGGCTGTACAGACCCAAACTGAGTAAGTTCCCTGTAAACTGAAGATTCATAATTCACTCCCAACATTTCATGTTCCAGTCTCTCTTGTATTGATGTGGAAAGCTGGATTTTTAATAGAGCTAATTAATTTTTGTCCTCTTCCCTTGAAGTATCATGTGTCCAGAAATGTATATGGTTCCTTTCTGTGCCTGCTTATTTTTATTTATTTTTAATAGATTCTCTCACTCTCATCAGTAGCATATGTATGATACAGGTTGCCATGGTAAATATGAATTTTTTATTAACATTGTTAGTATTTATTTAAAACATGAGAAGCTGGTAACTGAGATGTTAACACTGCTTTGGAGATTTTCCTGCTCCTGAGGTGACAGAAATTATATATGGGGTTAAAAATGTGAAAAGCAACATGTCCTGGGAAGGAGGTCCTGTAGTGATAGTACAGCAGCCTAAGGGCACAGAAATGTAGGATATTTGGACTGTGAAGCAAAGACAATAGGAGGTCAGACATAAGCTGGTGAAGGTTAATACTAGAGATGACATGGAACCAAGGTTCAAGTTTTAAACTCCTTCCTTACATTTCTGGACCATTTGCAGACAGTTCTTTCCATCAGAGTATGACCAATTGGCTCAGCTGAATCCAATATAAAAAAAGGAGTGTGAAGAGACATGGTCAGCTTCAAGGCAGGGAGGGGTACAGGGCTGGCCTCCCTAAGTTTCATTTATGACTTTACATCTAACTTGCTGTGCTAAACAAGTAATTTTAGGCAGATTTTTGAAAACTCCCAGTTACCCAAATTTCATTGAGCTCAATGGGAGTTACCTGACAGGAAGTTCTTGAAAATTCACCTTTCTAGACATACCATATCTCTAAAACTCATGTCCTTCAGGCTCTGTTAGATTGTTTGTGAAATGAGTCTGATACTGCTTTCTTTCTTGGGAGGTGAAGAAACAGAAATATTTTTTGATAGGTGGTAGTTTTTTTCCAATGGAAAATTTTTTTATGCATAACCTGTGATTCTTGATGAATTTCTATTAATCCATGAAGTCCCTGGTGTTATGACAGAGTGTTAATTTTTCACTGTGGATTCACTTTTGGAGCAGAAAGTTATGAGGTTGTTTGTTGTCTTGCCCTGGGACTTTGACTCGTATTTGATGCTGTCACTGAAGAGTGATTTTAGAAGAAGGTACATGATGAGAGGTGCTATCTTTCAGCTGACATGTTAAATTGAGGTCGCTTCTGTCAATGGCCCTCTTAAAAATCACTTCTGTGTCTTGTCAGACATTCCATTTCCCAGTGAAATTAATTCTAAAAATCAAGGACTGTGTCTGAGATATTACAAAGCCCATAATGGTGTCTCTGTTTGCCCTGTCTTCATTGCACTACTGGTATTTTACTTACTATTTTTGTCAGGACTTATATTATAAAACTCAATTTTACTCTGTTCTATATCACAAAGCAGCATATGTCACGCTAACTCCACTGAGCAAAGTAAGATTACTACATGAAATCTTATATCATCTTGTGATATATATACACACAAGATTACTCAGAAAATAACTTGTCACCACTGTAGACACTTCATGGTTGCTGGAAAAAACACTCCATACTGAAGGTCACATGTATATATACGCTGATTTAACAGCTCTATTCACCCTTTGCTAGAACAATGCTTCTAGCAGAATGACAGGAGACTAGTAAAGCTTCATACTTTCAAGGAAAACTTTCTCATCCCTTCTGTTTAAAGGATGGAAGTTGCTTATATTAAAAGGAAACAGAACTTAGTAACTATATTATTTTATGAAAATAAAAGAACTCTCAACTCCATTTCACCTTGGACACTACTAAGACTCCAAATGTGTCACAAATGTTCCCATACAGCACACCTTAGTGATTGCAGCATTAGATTTGACACTTTCAGATTGTTAATTCCTTGGTTTGAATCATGTGGAGCTTTTTTTTTTTTTTTTTTTTTTTTTTTTTTTTTTTTTTTTAATACAGATAAACAGTTCAAATAGTTCAGCATCTCTGGTACTTTCAGCTGAGATGTTAAAAAGCAATTGTCCTCTCAGATTCTTTGTAGACTGAAATCTTATAACCCATCCTTAAGAACAGGATTTAGGAAAGCTGGTTTTGGGTGCATCTCTCTCCTCCATATTCTGTTCACTGTACTGTATGCTTTTCTCCTTGATGTATTTCAGTAGTGATTTCAAAGGTAAGAAGGCTTCCTTTCTGCTACTCTCATGAAAAGCCACTTAGATTTTGACAATGTGTAACCTGTTGAAATATAACATTTACTATTAGTGTTCTGTGCCTTTGAGGTGGCTCCCAAAAGCCCAGGTCTTTCTGTTGGTTCTGTGCATTCCCAACTGAGATGGTTAGTTTTGCAGATTCACCTTTTATGTGTTCCAACTTACTGCGTATCTAGAACTAAAGCTCATTTTGGCTATGTGACGCTGGTTGATTTCTTGTCTTAAAACATTTTGCAAACCCAGTAAGTTTCTTTTATTTCTGTAGAATGTCTTTGATAAGAAGTGACATAATTTCACATTCTTCTTTTGTCAATACACAAAAATTATGTCCTAAGTGACTTGACTTCTAACAAACCCACATTCAGGTTTTCACAAGGTTCCGATCTAGCTTTGTGTTAATTGATTTTGTTAATGGTTCTAGTGATATCTTACGACAGAAGAACATTATATGCGACCTAGTAGTGTTGTGCTCTTTGTAGTCCACAAATCAATAAATGCACTTAAAAAAATAAACTCTAAAAACATGAATTATAGATATAGGCAAAGGTCACTTTCTCTGTCAAATTCCTCTCCTTATCCTATTTCTAAATAAAGAAATTGTAAAACAGCATGCAATTTGTGAAGTCTAGTGACAATGTTTATTTTTATATGTAAATTAGACTGTAAGTGTTCCATTTTGGAAATGGAATGGAAAAATTTCAGTGAGCAGAATTCCCTACCTGCTTAATAAAAGTGGAGGTCTCTCCTAGCATATTATGTAACAACAACAAATTCAGAAACATTATTGTGTTCAATGTCAGTATCTCCATGTGGAATTACTTCTTGATTGTAAAATGGCAGCAGAGTCTCTCAGCACTTTTACAGTAACCAAGCTGGGATCTAAATTGGTATTTTACCACTTTCATTTAAATTCTAGCAATTATATAAAATAAATAGATAGATACCTTTTTATATTTTTTTCAAGCCCTGAATGTTGAATTAAAATGTAGAACTTCCTAATTATGTCAAATGCTGTCATGAAGAGTTCACCTGAAAGCATTTCAGACATTGCAGAGAATGGAATGGCTTATTCAGCTTATTATTTCTTTCACTTAACTTGAGTTCTAATGTGAAATTGCTTTAATAGCTTTGTTCCCATTTTAAGTGTTTTACAGGCTTTCTTTCTCCACAGAAATTTTAGTCACATATTTAATTTAGGAATCTTTCCTTAATGAAATTAATATTTATAAAAGTTGGCAACTTTGTAGGCAAAATTCTGTGATTATTCTCAGGACAGATATAGCATAGACAAGAAGAATGTAGTGCTATTGCTAGATAGGCATGGTCATCTGAATCAAGCTGCATCAGTTAAAGTCATCACCACAGCCCCTGGAAATGGCAGCACTGTGTCCTATGCTCTGCATTGTGCAGGTGCTCTCAAACCATGTCCTGGTAAAGTCAGCTGAGACAGCCAGCTTTACATTGAAGGCAAGGAGAAGCATTTACTTGTTTCTTCTACTAGCAAAGGTTTGGGGGCAATAGCCTAAGGCAATGGATAGCGACAAGCCACTGTAAATTATTGATACCTGATACATGCTTCCTTGCAACATGAATGTGAATCATGATCTGGACTTCCCTCTCACTTGTTCAATGATACTTCAGTCTTATTTTGAAATAGAAGAACAACTTCTAGCATTACGAATATACTAATTTTTTCTTATAGTATGGGTTGTGACACAGGTTGTCTATACTAGTGCAGTGTGAATACAAAACACTTTTATTGTGAGTTAATAATACTGAACACTTCTGCCTTATTTTAAATTGCTGGAAATTACACAGAGCTATGGACTATGGGGCTTTGGGGTCTTTCCACAGTAGGTAAAGGGATTTGTGCTAACTGTGTGATAACTAACATGTAAAAACCCTAATGGTTATATGGTATGTACACAGCCTGTTTTTCTATAGCAGACATAATTTTGTTTGTTTTTAAGGTAGCATTTACAAGTAATTATCATCCTGCTTTTTGGAATGTTAGCTTCTGCACAAGAACTGGTCTACCTCCTTTGTCAATTTTGGTTTGACTTAAAAGGGCACTATTGAACCAGTATTTGAATCAGTACTGGAGTCTGTATAGGTGATGAAGTGTGGGTAGACCTGCTATCCAGAAGGTGGGTAAAGGGACAGATGTGCTCTTCAGCTAGAGGTTAGCACACCTGATGCAGAGCATCAGATTGGTAAGTGTGCAACATGGTACAAAATCAGCCAGTGTAGCTCCAGCCATGACTGGGATGATTTAAGGTGAGCTTTGACCTTGCCCTGAAGAAAAGAGGATGTCTCAGACATTTTGGCTTCTTGGCTCAAATGTAAGGGGAGTAACTTCCAGCCGAGGGATGGCAACATGCAGCTTTAGGGCAGTGACACTGCCTAAGGCTGTGTTAGGGCAGTAACTGCTCCAGACAGCTGCTAAAAATCTAGTTTATATTTGTTAGTTTTATACCATCAAAATATAGATATAAACTCTCATAAGCTCAAAGAAGCAGATGCAAACTACACAGGTGTAAGCCAGATTAGATGTAATGCAAAAATGTCATAATATTCATGCATAATACTTCAAAATATAATTCATTAAGCCCATGCAAGTCACAGAGAGATTTGGGGGGAAAAAAGGGCACTACATTGCAAAAATTGCTAAGCCCCACTGTCTAAATCAACTCAGGCATTGGAAAGAATAAATGTCATGGAAAGTCAATAAGACTTGGCTCCTGGGTAACACATGTTATTTTAAATGTCATGCTCTGTACTAAATAGTGACTCATTTTGTACATGTTACTGAATCTTCTTGGGAAATGATCTAGGTTAAAGTAACGCCTGTGAAAGGAGCGATCACTCCCTGGCCATCCATTTCTGATTTTTTGATTCTTTAAATATTGATATCCCTGCAAGGGGTCTAAGAAAAAAATGGCTCATGAACTAAAGGTGACCTGAATGCCTAGCAAAGATGTATGGCAAAGAAACCAAAGGTGTCAAATGCCATATGAATTCTGAGTCAGGAATGTTACATACAGAGGCAGACATGCAGCTCTTAAGTGTAGTTCAGGTCTGAAAGAGGGTTTCATATGTACTTACGATTTTCCAGGAAATATTTCACTGAAGTTGTATTTATGCTAAACATACATCTTTAATTTACTGCGCTGAATACTATAGTGTTTTCCAGTTTTTCTTTTCTTTAAACTCTGCTTAAGTGTCCTCAAACTAACACAGATGGTTTTGATTGTCAAATAGTTGTTAACTTTGAATTCCAGGTTGTTTTCTGAAGGAAAGTTGTTTTTCTGGTTCTGTCAGAGCAAACAACATCAGATTCTATATGTGCTGGGCTCTACTCTTCGTTTAAGTTGGTCTTGTACTCAGTGCAATCAGTGGCTCAGTCTATAACATACTGAAAGCAGTAGGAGGTATTCTGTTAATTAATAGAAGTTGGACTTCTCAAAGAAAAAGAAAATGATCCTCTGAGATCAGATTCTGGCATCCAGTTTCCTTTCTACAATTTTAAGTATCTTTCATGACTTTTTGTGAACATGAGAGAGATTTTAGAGAACCATCTTTAAGTCTGCAACAGCAGTTGAAGAAGCAGAAGTATTTTGTCTTGTTTCTGTTCTAACCCAGATACATGCTTGATTATAGTGTTCTTTTGTATGACACCACAGAAAAGATCTGGCAGTTAATAACTGTTTCAAAAGCTGTGAACTTTGGCTGTGTTGTGGTTTAACCCCAGCCAGCAACTAAGCACCACGCAGCTGCTTGCTCACTCCCGCCCAGCCAGTGGAATGGGGGAGAGAATCGACGAAAAGTAAAACCTGTGGGTTGAGATAAAGGCAGTTTAACAGGACAGAAAGGAAGAAAATAATAATAATGATAATAATAATAAAATTAAATAATAATAATAAAAGAATTAGAATACACAAGTGATGCACAGTGCAGTTACTCACCACTCACTGACCAATGCCCAGTCAGTTCCCGAGCAGTGATCTGCACCCCTCAGCTAACTCCCCCCAGTTTATATACTGGCCATGATACCACATGGTATGGAATGCCCCTTTGGCCAGTTTGGGTCAGCTGTCCTGGCTTTGTCCCCTCCCAACTTCTTGGGCCCCTCCAGCCTTCTTGCTGGCTGGGCATGAGAAGCTGAAAAATCCTTGACTTAATCTAAACACTACTTAGCAACAACTGAAAACATCAGTGTGTTATCAACATTCTTCTCATACTGAATCCAAGATATAACACTGTACCAGCTACTAGAAAGAAAATTAACTCTATCTCAGCTGAAACCAAGACAGGCTGTAAATAGCATTCCATGTGGAAAATTGGTACAGCAGGTGTCAGCTCAGGATACTCAGAATTCTTCCTCCCTCTGCTACCATATCAGGCACAGAAAACATTGTAACGATTTTGTGGTTTCATGTTCCACTGTGCTGTTTTTCATTCTTGTTACTCCTATTTTACCTCCAATCTCACCTTCCGTAAGTTTCTTATATGAATGAGGTTCTACAGAAATGCAAGAAGGAGGACTATGTGACCTGCAGGCTTGGTAGTGTCACCTCAGTCCCTGAAGAGATTATGGAGCAAGTCATGTTGGAAGCTACTTCCCAGACATTTGAAGAGCAAGAAGATAATTGAGAACAGCACAGATTTATGGGGACAAATAATGCCTGACCAATTCATTACCCTCTAGAATGAAATGTGGTTGAAGGAACAGCCGTGGATGTTGTTTACCTTGACAAGGCTTCTGACATGGTCTCTCATACCATCTTTGTAGCTAAGCTGGTGAGACATGGATCAGGTAGTGGATGAAAAATCAGACTGTTGTCTCAAAGAGGAGTGATCAATAGTTTGGAATAAAACTGTCAGGCAGCTACAAGTGATCTTCCTCAGCGATCGGTACTGGGGATGATAGTGTTGAAGACCTTCATCACCATGAAGGGGCAACATGCACCCTCAGCAAATTCATGAATGATGCCAAATTGCGTGTGTGGGAGGGGAGCAGTTGATATGCTAGATTGGAGCAGAGCTTCCATACAGAGGTGTTGTCCCACAAATGGTGTTTGTTTACCTGGTGTGCAAGCCAGTAACACACAGAGTTGAGGTATTTTCCAATTAATTTCATTGATGCGCATGAATGGGTGCCTGTCTCGACAGCACACCCTTGCCTCAAAAATTCTCACATTTATATACTTAACTAATACATATTCATTATTATTTTCCTTAATGATTGGTTCTTTCTTCTTTGCATCTCACGTAAATTAGTGCACAGACTCTGTCTTCTTCCTTCATTGTCTTCTTTTGAGTAGGTAGGTGGTCATGGAGTCAGTGGTCGTGATCTCCCCCTGTAGGCATTACCTTTTACCTAATTCTTACTCTGCCTTGGCAGTTTCAAGTGGTTCTTCAAGGTTTGTTGACCAGACTACAATCCATTACCTTTTCTGACATAAGCATTCTACCTCTTTACAAAGCCCCATTGTCTAGTAGTTTATTCCTAAACCCTAAATCATGTATAGTTATTGTTTCCCTATTTTAAATATTAACTGATGGCGGGGGGAGGCTGTACACAGGACTTTAGCAACTCCCTGGTTATTTCAATCATATTATACATATTATTTGATAACAGAGGGACCTCAGCAAGTAGGAGGAATGGGCTGGTAGGAGCCTCATAATGTTCACAATGCAAATGCACTGTTCTGCCAAGACAGATTAGTAGTACAGGCTGAGGGCCAACTGGCTAGAAAGCAGCTCTGCAGAAAGACCTTGGGTGTCCTGGTGGGCAAAGAGGTGATCATGAGTCAGCAGGAACACCCTCAGAGCAATGAAAGCCAATTGCATACTGGACTGCCTTATCAAGACTGTAGCCAGCAGGTCAAGTGGTTATTCCCCCTCTATTCATTACTTACAAGACCCCATGCAGAGAAGGGTGTTCAGTTTTGACCTCTTGTGCAAGAGAGATATGAATAAACTGGAGCAAGTCCAGCAGGGAGTGGGTAAGATGGTTAGGGAGCTGCAGCATATGAAAATTAAGGAAATTTAAGGCAGTGCAAGGAAAAGTTGAGAGCGCTGTGCTTGTTTATCCTGGATAAGTTAAGGCTAAGGTAGGATCTAACTGCAGTCTTCCACTACCTCGAGGAAGGATATAGAGAAGAAGGAACTAGAACTGCACAGCAAAAGGCCAAGATGCAATGGATACAAGTTGCTACATAGAAAATTCAAAGGCATTAGGAAAATCTGTTAGATATAAGGTAGTTTTATTTCACAGGGAGGGTGCTTAAGTACTGGATCAGGTTGCCCAGAGACCTTGTGGGGTTTCCATCCTTGCAGATATTGTAACTTGTTAAGTCCCTGAGCAACCCAATTTCACTTGAGAGCTCACCATGTTTTGAGGAGGAGGTTGGGCTTGTTGTTCTTCAGAGCTCTTTTCCAACCTAACTATTCCATAATTATCCCATTCTATAATAAGACTTTACCTCTGGACATGACATGCTTCTGAAATGTAGGAGAGCTGTAGCGAGGAGATGGGAAAGAAGCTTGAGGTTTGAAAGTTACTCTGTGCACTTTCGTAGAAGATTTTTTAGATCTTAGGTTTGTCCTTGAGTCAGCTCTCCTCCTGATTTCCATGGGTGTATCAATTCTTAGAAGTATCACAGAGCTCAGGTAATGCCTGAATAGCAGCATGGTCCAGCATGTGGGACACAAGACTGAGTTGGCTTCTGGACTTGACCATGCTGCTGCCTTGATAATGTACAAGTCGCTAGTTTGTTTTCCACTCCCATTCCTTCCCTATGTAGACTGCAAACTTTTTGGACCAGGAAGTGAATTTTTACTAGTTCTTTAGCATACAACATGCCAGGACCTCATATTGGGTAGGCCTTAAGTGCTATTTTTTGTAAAACACCATCTGAGGTGAATAATGCTGTGAAAATGCAAAGTGTTATAGCTGGAATTTCTCTCAGATTACATTTGTCATGTAACACTGGGAGAAAATGAAAGTCCTCAATGCGGTACTGTTCCCAGTGAGAGACTTAACTAAAATCATATTATAAATGGAAATATTAGCAGTGGTGACTGGAGACTGGGATTGAACTAGAGTTATCTGGAGGAGAAAGACTGAAGAGTCTTGTTACAGTTAATGGGGCAAGACAGGGGAGAAGAATCTGTATTTGCTCATAAGACTCTGTTTGTCCCTTGGCTCCCTTCTCTTCCCTTCTTCTAAAATAAAAATAAAACCACAGGGCTTTATTTGGGGCTGAAATTCTTATGTGGCTTGGTGGAAGACTTTCTGTTCATTCTGTAGTGGTAGTTCCTGGAGGGTACTGTGAACCCTTGACTTCCAATCAATGTTGATGTAAAGTGCTCACAGGATTTATGAGCCAGAATTAAGAAAAATAACAGATGGGACTGCTGTCATAGGCTCTTGAGATTCTCTTGTAGCCAATTTTGCTGCCACTAGAATTGTTTCTGGCAAAGTACTGCAGCTGCCTTTCTTTCCTTTTCCAAAATGGAAGGAAATGTCTGATATCGCCATGTGCATGTGTTCCCTGCATCTTCTTACAAAGGCAGCTGGAACAACTGTTGAAATAAAGAGTTCAGAGACCCAGTGAATAGTTCTAGTTGTGTTGTCACCCATGAGGCGATAGAAGAGTAACCATAAAGCCCACTCCATGGCCAGGGGCAAATTAACTCACTTGGGGAAGAGTGCTGTGTTATTAGTTTCTCGTGGGCCATGCAACTGTGGGTATGACTGGGACATGATATGGTGTTTCAGCAGTGTTAAATGCCTGAATAGGCCCCCTTTGCTCCCACATACAACATCTGCCAAGCTAATTTCTGGCCATTGGATAAGGGAACTGTGAACCACGTTTGCTGATTTCCTTACCTTTCCCAAACTGAAAGCCTCCATCTGACGCAGCTCAGATGGGGCTGAAGCTTTTAAAAATATTTGTTCCTAGCAATTATTTGTCAGAATTCACCCTTTTATTTATTTATTTTTTTTTAAAAAGGATTCTTTACTGAGAATATAAAGCTGTGATTTAAATTACTCTGGAGATGGTATTTCTAAAATAAATACTAGTCTTAGGTTTATATTAACTTGTCCTTTGTGCAGTTTTGCTTTGATAGAGCTACTATGAACATATGGCAAGTGACTCAGAAAGCTTTGAATTTTATTTTGTTACTGCCCCTGCTTGCCTCATTATTCCTCATGAAGTTCCAGGATGTGATCTATGAGTAATTTGTAATTATATGCAACTAGAAAGGTAATGCTGGTCTTGCAGAGAAATCACAGGACCTGATGGCAGGAGATGTAGGTTCTTTCAGCTTCATTACCTTTGTGGCCTCCAGCAAGTCATTGGATTTTGGTGTCTCACAGTACCTATCTGCTTAAGTGGGCTCAGAAGCCCTGTCAAGTACAACAGAGACTCAATATTTATACAGATTTGGTGAACTTTTAATGGACTGTCACGTGAAAGTTAATGATATGATTTTGTAAGTCTCCACCCAAAATTTAGCACTCACCCACATAGGATGTTTCTGGTGAAAACATTGCTGCTTTTAGTTCTGTTGTTTGGAAACTAGATTAAAGTGCATGCAAGGGAGGAAAAATAGCAACAATGCCTGAAGTCTATGAAGAGATGTGGCATAATACTGCTTCTGCCTTTATGTTGTAGCAACACTGGTATCTGTAGTAACAATAACTGTTTTTATGATGGTATTATAGTGTAGCTTCAGAAAAGGAACTTAAATCCTTCAGAAATTAATAGGCTATAATCTGAGTACTTTGACTAAATACATAGTTGAGAAGAGGTCTCTTCCAATAGCAAATTTTCTTACAAAAAATTCTTGACCTGTGCTAATCATCGGAAAACTGATCTACAGCTTAATCATGCACACAGAATAGATTAATAGATGGCCAGAAGTAACTTGATGTCTTTATCAAAGACAACATTCCTATTGATTAAGGATTTTTTTGGTTGGTTCATTCTGTTGTAGACTATGATAACTGCTGTGCATGGTAACACCTGGGAAATAGCTAAGCAAAGAGAGGCTATTATAGAGCATAATCTATAATTTTTCCTTTTTTGTTGAAACACATTTGTGATAACGTAGCTTACTGTTGTGTTGGCTGAAAAAGAAATACCTGTGCATATAATTCTGTAAAATTTAGTTGGATTTTTATGAGTAGTGTATTTTTATGTGATAAAAAGAGGCAGATAAAGTGATAAAGAGAGCCAGAAAGATCAGTTGAACTATAATGATCTCAAACTGTATGCTGGAGTCACAGGTCCATTTAACTGCAGTATGGGGAATTCTGATTCCTGAATACATTTTCTTTGGTATGATGATTTTTAAATAAGCCTTTAAAATTTCTGTATTTTTAAGGATTTTGTAATTTTCTTAAAAGTATATAGGGCTAATGGATTGACTTGTAGCATAGAAAAGGCTGAGTAAAATTTTTTCCTTAAGCTTATGATTCTGGTACCTTTACATGCCTGTCCTTCTAGTTCATTGAAATTTGTGTTGATAAAAGTTGGATTTGAGAACAGATACTAACCTTAGTGTCCTTGACATATTCACACTCTATAAGGGTAACTCCTTACTCCTGTTTTTTTACAAGTGGTCTACTTAATTTCAGTGGAACTTGTCACAAGACTCAAGAATTTAAGGGCTTTTAGATTGATTCTAAAATAGTGCAATCCACTTAACTTCCTTATACAGTTTGACATGAATACTGTTCTAAGCTTTGACATAGAATAGCATAGCTGTATGCTGTTAATCAGCTGCTGTCCCCTACTCCATGTGTTTGCTTGTGATTCCTGTGTCTCCCTTTAATTGTTTGATTAACAAATGGGAGGTGTTATTGGTGTTTGTGAAGTGCTTTGAAATCCATGTATGAATGGTCCCGTAAAAGTGAAAAGCTGTTCTTTGGGCAATGCCAGGAGAAACAGGCATTGCTTTGAATGTGGCCCATGGAGTTATCCTCAGTCACTCCCTTATCATTACTTGGCTTTATGAAAAAATAAATAAAACAATGGGGTATGACTGGGCTCATTAAAAACATATTTTGTTATTAAGCGTCCCATAAAGAACATACTGTAATATCAATTACTGGCTTCAGCAGTTTTGGGAAATGCGAGCATCAAAGTATATGAAAGCCAATATGCACCAATGGTACAGTCATTGATTTTCATAGGACTGTGGGAGTCAAAAATGGAAATTGATATTGCAGTGATGTCCTGGGTAATTGACCATTTAAGTGATTTGGTAGTTGTCCTGTAGGTAAGGGAAGAGGTGCCCTTCTTTGGTGCCTGTTCCATATTAATGAGTTTCATACTTAGTCTTTTATGCTTGTTTCGTTTATAGTAGAGCTCTAAGTACCTGATCTTGACTTGAGAGTACTTGGCATCTTGCAGGATCACAATTGTGCCTGCTGAAGCTTGCTGCATTTAATTTAATTGTATCATTTTATTCACTGTTACTCACTCCATCTATCCCAAGGGGAACATAAAGAAAGGAAAAGAGAAAGGAGAGAGTGCCAGTAAACTATAATAGCAGAAAGAAGGAACTAATTTTAAACTGCTTTGAAACATGCTTTCTGTAAGCCATGTTGTCCTCTCAAGTGCCAAAGAGCTTAACTATTGGGAAGAACTGCAATAAAGTTAGGTTTTCGTCCAATGGCGTAACAGTGTATTGATAACACATACTTATAAGCACTGTCTAAAATGGATTTTCTAACCTAGGGAAATTGTCAAGTGGATAGGACCCAAAAAAACAGAAACCCTTGTTATGATCATAACTTACAGTGAGGGTCATACAGAGGGTTAATAAAAGACTTAATAGATATTTGAATAAAAGGCAGATCAGCAATTACAGTCCAGTAGGTTGCTTATGATCATTGCCTTTAACTATCCATTAAACCTTCTAATGATATTGTCAGCTGTAATATGTAAATCTTATAACTATACTGTCCTTATAACATGTTATAATCATTTAACCTTTATAAAATATTTATAAATGGAACCTTATTATAAGTGTAGCCCCTATTTTGTGTCTTTGGTTTCCATTCTGCAGCATGCTGCTTCTTGTGCAGATCCATATTGTCTTATTGCTTCCTTGTATTCCCCCATCTGCCTGTATGTAAGAAAAGAGGATTTTCTTTAGATTATCCCCATGATACTGTGGAATTGTGCACGTGTTTAATTACACACACAAATATTATGAATGGCTTCCGAAAGATCAGTTCAGGAAATGCCAAAATTAATGTTACCTGTCCCAAAAGAGGCACATGCAACCCTGCTGTGAAGGACTCCAATCTCATAGCATATGAAATTGGGAGTTAAGCCTCTGTGGGATGTTGTACATGAAGCAGTGTTCCTCCTGTTCCTCCTGTGCCCTGACATCCTACCATATGCCAGGATCAGCATGACGGTATGGGTGGAAGGAAGATCCAGGCTCAGTGACGTGTCATTTGGTAGATTCACTGTTAGCCCGCTTCAAAGCAGGAGAGTATTTTTGAAGTTGATCTCCCAGTTGTCAACACTTACTACGCATTTTTTTGCATCATAGAGCATTTGCAGTTTGGATGAGCTAGATGATTGCTTTCAGAGGAAATTAAACAAGATCCACTGCGGGTATGTACCAAATATGCCCCAGTCCCTAATTAATGAGGGCTAAAACCATTAATTGCCCTCAGCACCATGACGTTCTCCAGCATGAATCGAATGCACACCAAGAAAAGGCTCTTGGACATTTGAGAGTTTGTGCAGCACCCAGAAAGTACTTCTAGTGCTATATAAAGGCCCATATGGCAAGTATGCCTTGATGTTTGCTGCTGTTGACTACCTTGAAATTTGCTCCTTTTTTTTTTTCTGGGCCAACTCCTACCTCCATATTCTTTTCTTTCTTTGAAAGCACTATCTTGTGTTGCAGTCTGTCTTTGCTGAACCTAGGTCTGAACAGAACCTTGATCTCTTTTACAGGATCTCTCTTTTTTTTCCCATCTTGTTATTATTTTGGCCCACTGCCTGCTGTCTTTTCAGGTGGAAATGTCTTGCTGCTTCAGCGTCCCAGAAGATCCAACAAGGTACATGATGTGGCCCCAGGAATATAATCATGTTTATTATCTTGTACTGTGAGAAAGCTGAAAATTTCTCCGGTGGCAGAATAACCAGGTGGCAGAACAAAGAGCTTGCTAACCTCAGGATAGCTTCTAGGTGGAAGGGGGCTGGCAGTCAGTGGTGTACAAAGCGCTGGAAGATGAAGGTTCTCTTGGTAACAATAACTGTACTTTTGGGGAGACACAGTGGATGTAACCCTGCTAAGGAGATCTGAACAGCTCTTCAGGTGGGACCACACCTCTGATGCTGCTGTCTACTTGGATGCTTATGCCCTGGGTCCTGGGATCATCATGCAGGGGTCCTGGAGGAGAACTCAGCCTCTAATGCCACTCCAGGGAAAGCTGAATCCCACAAATGACTCCTGTAAAAAACTGTCAACATTAAAGGATATTTCTTTTACCCACTCTCTGCTGTGGCCAGTATCGACAGTCCCCTGTGCCAGATTGAGTGTTCTCATTTTAGGTAAGCATAGGTCTGCACAGCAGCGCTAAGGATCCCACCTCCTCCCCATGAAAACAAGGACAAGTGCAGGCTGCATTTGTTTCAGAAATCAAGCCAAGGGTTTATCTTGATCTGCTATTACATTAGAACACTACAAAGTTTTCTGTCTCCATTAATATTTTACCCTTAATTTCAACTTCGTTCTAATGAAGGCAAACCATGAGAACAGTACCAACCTTAATGTTAGTACATGTGTATTTTAGGTGACTAGCCATAATTAAGACTTGGCTTGTTTTCTTTCTCTTTCTTGGCCTGTGTGATAATGAACAAACAATTCTGATGAGTTATTTATCAAATTTGCTTGTAATGATAAAGTAGAATAAAACCCAGGTAATTTAAAATTATTTTTAAAATTTAAATGAAACATATTTTCTATTGAAAATAGATCTTTTAAAAAATACCTTTAAAACATGAGTATATACTAAGCACTGACTTTAGTAAAAAAAGACTTTTGTTATTTTTATGCATTAGAAGTTTATTACATTGTTGTCAATATTTTCAGTAGTCAAACCCCTGCAGTCACTGAGTAAGTGTTTGAAACCGTAGGTTACTGAGGCTATAATACAGGGTTAGTTTTTTTCCGCAGACATGAAAAATGATCCCTTATTTTGGCCTTTTCAAATAGTTCAGTTCAATAATTATTTAACTCCACGTTGAGAAACCGACCTGTGCTGAAAAAGCAGAAAAACTTGTTTTTCTCTCCCAAACTGTTGATAGGATAGGATGATCAGATCTACTAATTAAACACTTGGAGACAACAGCTATAAAAGACAATTGGATTTGTTTGCTAATTTTAGATTAGTAAAGCTTTCTTTGTGAATTAGAAACTTTTGAAAAGAAAATGTGAGTTGACAAACATTTTTCTTCAGGTGTACAGCAGATGATTGAAAATTTTTACATAAATAGCTTCAAATGCTGTGTTATGCATTTGGGCTGAATTAGAATTTTAATCTAATTTGGTTTGACAGAAGTTACACAAAAGCAGGCATTTAATAAACAAGACAGATGCTATTCACAAGAGTCTGACTCTAAGACCCTGAAGAGTCAAAATAATTGTGTATTACTCAAGTAAGGTCTTTAATTTATTTTTGTCAGCAAAGAGAAAATAGCAATGCATGCCACCAATGAAAATTAACTAAGTAAAGAATATAATTGCAAAACAAAAGTAATGATTATTTAAGGTTTTCTCCTTGATAATTCAAATTATCATTAAAATCTGTGACTATCAGCATAGCTACAAATTATCAGTAATTCAAAGGCAGCAGTGGAACTGTCTTTACTCTTCAGAGAGTTTCAGTATTCAAAGATAGAAATTTCTGTGGCAAGGTGGGAAATAGAAGAAAGATTCTGTGGAAGGAGACTGACGATTATGTTTTCAGTAATTCCTCAGTGGTAAAATGCTTATTCAGCAGTTAAAGCTGAATTGAAATGTTCTTACATATATTGAAATGCTAACTTACTCTACAGGAAATCACATTCATTGTGGTGTCTTGTTCACTAATGTGGTGGTTAGTCATTCTAAGACTACAGATGGTCTTTTGCTTCTTTAGTTTCTTTCTTACTGCTGGTAACACTTTATCTGTATTTTTAATTGTAAGTAGGTAAAAATAAACTGACCACCATAAGGAAACTGAGCCAACAAAAGCAGTTTACCTTTGGATATGAACTTAATGGAGAAAAAACAACAAAAGCCCTCAGAAGACCATTAATTTTGACTGAAAAGGCTGAGCTATATTTTTAATTGTAACACTTTTAAATTCCATGCTGTTATTTCTGGTTGTTCCTCAATGGATTTAAATGGTATGTGATGAATAAAATATTGATTGGTGGTTTCGGATGACAGATGCTTCTAAATCTGAACAAACATAACTAATATGAAATTCAAATTCTGATCAAACAGAAAATTAATATGAATTTCATATTTTCTTGCCTTTAATAAGCACAGATGTCTTGCCAGTGGCTCAGGCTCTGTCAAGCATCACTGCATCACTTTTTGTGGGCTCAAACATAAAGGTATAGAGTTCTTTCTATGTATGTGCCTTGCATGCAGAATCAAACTGGTTGATATTCACTCATAACTGATGTTGATTTTCTTGAATGGTGATTGTGGTCCTAATGTAAAAATCCTGAAACTCTTTGCTTTTCCACTACAAGATGCATTTAGTAATTTAGGACCAGAAGGGTCCTAGCTCATCAGTGAATCATGTCCTCTGGTCTTGCAGGCACTTTGATCATATAATCCCTTTAACAGACTGATGCAGCTCTGTACCTCTTACTGCTTGACAATGGGTAAAAAAGATAAAATTGCCGATACTTCTTTTATCTTTTACCAGGTTACTGAAGAGAAATAATGCCCTCACCTAAATGAAGTATCAGTTTAGTGAACAATGAAGTATATGAACACCAAAATTGCCATGTAGGTCAAAATATTGTGTGTCTAGTGCAGTATTCTAGGTTTGACAATGTCCTGTTCAAGAGTGAGGTTTAAGAAACTCCTTTCTGAGTCATTGCACAGTGACCTTCCTCTGGAGGAGACATTTTTGTAATGGCTGTCAGAAATCCACCCAAACATGAGGTTTAATTTTTTTTACTCCTGATATATAACTTGTGTGTTCATCCTGTTTATAATTTGTTTTGCTTTTAATGCCTTATAGTGATGAGTTTCAGAGGTTAACCTGACAATTTTTATATTTTAAATATTTCTGCCTTTTACCTTCACTGCTTCACTGAGTGAAGGTATACTAAACCCTGACTGACTGTGGCTATACCATTGATTATTTTATATATCTCCATCATATGTCTTCTTGTTGGCATCTTGCTGAAGCACTTAGTTTCCTCCATTATCTTTGAAAATATGATGCCCAGAACTAAATGCACTATTTTAGCTGAAGGCATACTAATGACTAGAATAAAATGACATGCTAACATTATTTTCACTCTTTTCTGTATCATTCTATTACAGAAAATAAAGCTGAGAATCTCAAGAAATCATCTTTTCCCCTCCTTCTTCCATAATCCTACCACATTGTTTGCCGCTTTATTTGCAGTTGTGTGTTGATCAGAAGCTTTTGTATTTAATCTGTTTACAGTAGTGCTCCTGCCTCTTTCCTGAAAGGTCCTAATTAATTTAGAATTTATCAGTGTCTAAGTAATTCAGACAGGATTACTGTATAGTGAACTGTGTCTGGATTAAAATCCTCATGTGTTGGATTGCTGAGTGGACTGCATGCAATGCCTTTCAGTTCTAAGGCAGTTTGATATGGTAGTGACCAAAAATTTTCACCAATGTGAATGGAGTTTGTGGTGGTATCATCTTGGCACTTTTTTCATACTTGGTATGTTTTTAGGAAATCTTCACCAAGAGGCTAAGGCTGGCATGAAGTAGACCCTGTGCAGGTGTCTCTTAAAGGTGGACCAGAGTGAAAAAGCTGACACTGCTGCTTGCTCTGCATTATTAATTCTAAACAGGCCATGGTGAAGGGCAGGGAAGTATTTTTTTTTTGTCAGTCAGGGACTTAAATGATATTTCTGCCCTCCCCAAAGTGGTGTCCTGAGTGTCTTTTGCTCCTTGGGTCAGACAACTATGTTATGTCATTCCTTTAATAACCTAACCAAACTCAGCCTAAAGATGTGCTGGGGACTGTGGCCATGGCCAAAGGATCCAGCAGTAATAATACATTCTGATTAGGAGGCATCTATGCCTGAGGATTATAGCTTCATTAGCTGCAATTAGCATGAATATGCAACAAGCTGGAATATGCCCAGGAGCGCAGGATGAGAAAAATCTGAAGAAAATTACCACTTACATCCCATTGCCTCAAAACACTTAAAATGGACAATAAATATATGTCTGTACAGGAGCAATACAGCCTATTACCTGGTTGAGTCCTGGTGTGCATATAGATATGGAAATCTCATTTCATGGCAAGAATGTACACAGTGTGTTCAAGGAGTGAAACAGATGCAACACACTGGGTACATGAATTATCAATATGTGAGTAGTTACCTATCATTTTAAATCGATATAAATAGTAGATATGTAGTAGACTGATGTATCTAGTACATGTACATATATATTAGATGCAGGAATAAAACAAAAAATATCTTTGCCTAGTATATATCTGACATCTTATTAATTGCACAAATTTTATCTAGACAGCACTATGTGTGATGGAAAAAGAATTTATTCCTTCTAGAAGTTTTGAGTGCAAAGCAATAAAGAATCTGGGGGTTTATGACGTATTTTCTGTGATTATAAAAGAATCTTCAGCTATTGCATGAGTTGACCTGTCATGGTAAGTCTTACCAGAGATCAAGTACTACAAGTTCAGCATTCATCCCCAGTGTTCCCTCCTTACAGTAATCAGTGCATGCAAGACTCATCCTAGACACACGGCATTAGAAAGACATTACTCTGTCTCGGTACTGGAGTTGTTCAGAACTCTGCCACTGATCACCATTATTAATAATGTCTGTCTCATTCGGAGGACCTGAAGAGGACCAGGGCTTTTCTGTGTTTAATGCTGCATAAGACTGGTAGGATAGTGTCTGGCTTCTACAGCCTAAGGTTTAAATTGCCGAGGGAGAAGTGGAGAAGCATATAAATATCCAAATTACCATTAGATGTGTAGACCACACACACGTATGCATCAGGGCACACATTTTTGCTAGTTCAAGTAGAGAAACCAACCATTTAGTTTAGTTAGCATGTTAGCTCATTTCTTCTAGGGATCGTGGCAGAGCTGGGTAATGGTAAAAAGGGATGATCCAGGTGCTGGTGCTCTAACCTGGTGGGAATTTAAATCTCTGTGTTAGATAGACAAATTCAAGAATTGTAAAACACTTGAAAGAGACCTTCAGGGGTTATCAGTGTCATTCCCTTGTCCCAGTCTTCTCTGGGTTTGAATCCACAGAGGGACCTGGCTATATTGACAGTCCTCATACAAATAGAGATTAATTCTTTCATTGCTCTTAACTTCATGTACTCTGTTCATCTTAATTTGTGAAGGTGCCCGAACTGGTAGTTTTTCATGATGCTGAAAGATTGATTTAGCAGACTGAATAAGCAAAATGCAGCTCTCTTTCTCCGTCTCTCCTGCTCCTTGCATTGTTTCTGTAGCTGGTGTGGTATCAGTCAGCTATTACAGTTTTGTCTTCATTTTTACGAGTTCATCTTTAGATTGACTCACTGCACAGCAAATGCCATAGCCACAGTTTGTAGTGATATATTTAAAAATTCTAATTCAGTCTTGCTACTGCTCAGTATGTCTGCAAACTGTCAAATGGATCATAGCATTCTCATCACTCGGCGGTCTTCTGCGTAAGGCCAACATGTTGCAGCACTTGAGCAGCTTTCATCTTTCCAAACTACTTGTTTTTGCTTACATACATTCTGCATGGAACTCAGGATTTATCTGTGTTTTTATAAGCAGAAAATAAAATCTCGGGAGAAATTTGGTTTTTTATTTCTGTTTCGTTTATTATGTCTTCTGTTGTGATTATAAAATATAGAAGCTACTATTCCTTATATCGAGGAACAGGGTTTCAAAAATAATGTTCATCTGAAGTTTATAGGAAAAGTTTTTAATGTTTTTTCCATTTTAAATGCATTTTCAGTTTTTCTGTAGGATATGAGTTATTTATTACTTTCCTCTTTTCCTTATCATGGAGTGTGAGGTTCTCAAGGTGTTACGAAGCTGTATTTCCACTTTTTTTCCTACATGGACCTAGTGTACCTCCAGTAAAGTTGCTTTTGATTTCAGTAGGTACCATTGTGATGAGAATTGTCTCTCTGATTTTAAAACTGCTGAAAATAACTTGCTCTTATTCAAGATTTGAAAGGACAAGAGAATGCTATAAATAGACCTAAGATGAAAGCTAGTACCAGATGCAGCCATAACGTGAAAGAAGGGATGTTGCCAGATGACTGCTTCTGTGTCATCTGACTAATATCACGTGCTTGTTTTGATCCACTGCTTTCCCCATACCCACAGTAGTGGATCTACCTTTGTGAAATGTAGGGAGTGAGAAAGGAGTGAAGTGCCATGTCCTGACTTTCCTCCACAACCAGTCTCACAATGACAAGAAGCTCCTTCCTTTAGGGTCAGGTGCTGAGCTATTAGGAATATCCCCCCCCCCCCGCCTTTTTTTCCCTGCAGCTACATATATTCAGTTTAGCTAGACAATGATGTGTTTTTGCAGATGGATGTACCACTTGTGATTTAAGCTTCCTTTGTCCTCAGAGCAGCATCAAGAAATTTGTTGGAGTCATTTAGTGACAAGAAATAATAGCAGCCTGCTTTCCTAGGGAAATGACACAGTCAGGTCTGGTTTCACCAATAGTAATGTTCAAATCATCTGAATTGAAAGGGAGTAGAGCTATCAGAAGTATTACATTCCTGCATGTTTTGTGCGAACAGATTGGTTGGTGAAGGAGGTGTAACCTGTTAGTGTTGGAATAGCTTTGATTCAAATGTGTTCAGGCATCAGTGTCAACCCATCTTGAGTATTAGGTTTTCTTAATGCTGGTTATTATAGAAGTACATGTTTTAAAACAGGGAGACTCACTAAATGGCAGTTTAGTTTTATAGTAATTTGTCATTGGAAGGCTGTGTCTGGGGATAACTGGATTCTCTGTCACTGTTTCCTTAATTACTTCTTTCTAAACAGGATAGCTTTTTGAATACAGCTTCTAAATATGGCACAAGAAAAAATTGGCAAAATTGTAAAGATTCTTAATTGCCTTAAAAACTATTGAAAATTCTAATTCTAATTTATCTGTAAAGAAGGTTTACATTGCAGGAGCTCAAGGCAGATATCTCAGTCTCCCTACGAATCCTGTGTTTATCACCTCTCATGTATTTTAAGAGCAGATATAGTACTCAGATTCTTATGTTTGATCCATTTTTCAAACTCATAGAAATCAGGTACATCATGAAGCTTTCAGAATGTAAATATTTAATACAGACTTCTTCCAGGTGATGGAACCATATTGATCCTGTGTTCTTAATCTTACAACTTCATCATTTGTCTAACTGTAATTTGAAGCTATTCTTTGTGTTTTTTTGAGTTCTCTTTCCAGTTATGCTGAATGACCTGATTAAACTCCAGATCAGTAGAACTGTAATTTATGTAACTCAGTTTCTCAGCCTCTTTCTATCTCCTCATTGAAACACTGTGTGGTTTGTTTCATTATTGAAACAGACTGCACTCCATAACTTACTGTTCAGTCTTTCAGCAGGTAAGCTAAGAGTCTAAATGTGAATGAAGGGAAAAAGTCTGAACTTCATACACAGAAGCTGTAATTCAAACAACAAAGCAGATATTTCTCAGAACATTTAGTAAGGACTAGTCGTTAAATAGAGTAAAATCAAAGCTTCCTACACTTTTTCTATGTTGAGATTGTAAATTAGGGTAATAAAAGCTTCAATAATGAGGATCAATTAAATGAAGTCATATGCAGACCATAAGTAACAGAACATTCACCACCACTCTAATGAGAGGGCACTTGATTTTAGAAGAATGTGCTTTCTTTCTATGAAATTAATTATACATGTTTTTCATGTTTTAGATCTAGGATTTTTAACAAGTAGCAACTACACCTTACTTCTATTCAGGTGGGTATTAATTATACGGTAGATACCATAATTTCTGGTATTATCAGTTAGTGACAAGACTTTGCCCAAATCAATCTGGAACAGACTTTGCACCTTACTATAAAGCAAAGGAGCAGGTAGGGACCATGTGATGTTTTAGAACAGTAGGCAATATAGAGAAGACTGGTGCACAGCAAAAACTCTAAAACTGAAGTTGTCACCCTGCCTGGGGCTAGAACTCATAGTTCAGAAAGTTAATAGTTTGCAGGTCCTTTTCCTTAGTAAGCATTACTAGAAGTTTACCATCACTATGCACTAGGAAAAGTTCAATACATTTTAACCAAAATTGTTGCTGAAAATGTCCAGTAACTAATAGTAATCTATCCAACAGATACACACTTTCTTTCTGCAGTTCTGTTTTTGCCATTATGTCTTTAATCCTATTTGTCCAGAACACATACTCCAGTCCACCCTTGCAATTTCTGAGACACTGAATCATTTCATTTCTCTAAATCCCTCTGTGACTAGATGATGAATTCTTGCAACTCAGTAATCTTGCACCATTTCCCTCACTGAAGTAACATATTCAGTAAGAGGGAGACTTTAACTAAGCTTGGTGGTTTTGCACCAAGTTTCTTGGGAACCAGATGTTCACGTGGCTGACTTGCTTAATGTCTTGCAAAAGTGAATTCTATTTCATGAAATTAATGGGACTAGGACATAATTCTGGTAGTTGTCTGGCTAGTTTGATAATGCCATCTGAAAGTAGTGGAAAATGACATGTAAATAATTGAATTTCATATGCTTGTGTTGTTATTCTATTATTGCTCCATATCTGAGTGTAGCTTCGTAGAGATAGAAAGGTGTGATTGCTGCTGCTCTCTCCTTTTGTAGTTAAGTTACTTTGCATTAAAAAAGTTAAAATGGTGATACAAACAGAGCAAAGAGATATAAATAGAGCACTGTCTCTCAATATCCAGTAACAGATGTTTTGGGAAAAATAAAAGAAACAGGGCAAATACTGTATAATCTTTCCCTGGTGCCATCCAACCTTTCTGCAAATGGCAATTTAGGGACTTTCAGACCTGGATGTTTCATCTATACCATGGTGCTCAAAAGCCTTGATGTGCCATTACCTCTCTTTAATGTCTCTTTATACTTCTGGCTTCCACAACACCTCATGTGGAATTTAATTATGTTAAGAAGTGTTTCATTTTCTATGTTTTAGATCTGCTGTATGCTGAATTAATGAGCTACTTTATCCCTAACAATTATTTCATATAACTATACTGTACTTCAGTCATCCTTCATCCAAGCCTGAGTCTGACTAGCCTCTTCTTATACAGATGTTGCTCATACTTCCAATCATCGTTGTTGCACATTTCCTTCTTCTAGTTCTGTTACATCCTTTCTGAGATGGGTAGGTCAGCACTCCACACAGTGTTTAAAGTGTAGGCAGACCATATATATGTACAATAGTGAAAACTGTCTTTGCATCTGTTCTCAATTTCTTTTCTAAAAATGTGGCTATCATAGGGGAAAGAGAATGTTTGAATACCTTGTCATGCCATTTACAAGGTCTTCACAGGGCATTTACATTACAATCAGCTGTGCAGTTCATCCAGGAAGACCAGACCTTACCCCTTCGATCTCTTCTAATGCACCCTTTCCTGGTCTTAAAGAGTTTCAGAACTCCCAAGTGGCCAGATTCTCTTCACTGGATATGACTGGCTCTGGAGCAGATCCTTCTGTGACCAGTACTTCCTTCAGCGCTTTCACTTCTGAGCCTCACAAACAGCTACTGCTGGCTGCTTGCTTGGTGTAACATCTGCTCCCCATGTTAAGTATGCAAAGGTGCTTCCCAGCTTACACATGCCAGTAGTCTCTCCTTCTCTGTTGCTTGCTTTATCTGGCTCCTCCTACTGCTTTCACATGCATGGAGTGCCATGTTCTTCCTTTACTACCTGCTCCCCTTTCAGGGTCTTCCACTACTATGTTACTTTGCTTGTATTATTTTTCCCCTTCTCATCTTTTTTAGAAATCAATGGTGAAGCATTTAATGTGATGGGAGATTGGATGTCTGCGGTCCCTTTTGTCAAGCAGCATACAAACTTTACAGAAAAGGTAATCTTAGTTCGTAAGAACTTACTATATAAGTTAAAGGTAATGGGGGGCTATGACAAGGGAAATGGAGCAGAGCAGTGAACTGTAAAAACTAGAGGTAGTCACAATGGCACCATGAGTCAACATATGTCTGAGTCTAACTTGGAGTCCTATAGTACTGAAATGTGGTTTGGAAGAAATAGTCCTTGTGTTTATAATAGCCAGAATCAAACCTTTGATTCAGATACCACTAAGCACTAAGGTAAGAGACTGTTAAAATGGAGACAATATTTTCTTGTGCCTCAGGCCCATGTTCAAGTGAAGACCTAAAAAAAAAAAAAAAAAAAGTCTCTGCAGCAATAAAAATACTAAATAAAACCACTAAATACAATGTAAGGTCAATAACAAGCACTCCCTATCATAGCATTGTTTTCATGGTTTTATGCACAGGAAGTCTTTCGTACCCATGACATGATAAAAAGTTATTATTAATAGATGAATTGTCTGCTTAAAAAAAGCTACAAAATATTGCACTACTAACAAACTTCTACTTAAGATATACTTTCTCCTCATAATCTTAGACCTGTATGTACAACATGTAAGGGTTTTTGAGAATAATAAATGAAAGTTGCTATAGAAATAATACAAGAATGCTTAAGAATGGCTTTTAAATGGTTCGGTGAAGTAGATACTGGAACAGCAATCTAAATTCTATCAGACAAGGTAATGGAGGGTAAAGAAGCTGGCAAGCAGAGTGACTGGAAAACTAAATGATAATATAAGCCTAAAGCGTAGAAGAGCTTTGAAAAACTCTATGCAAATGGGCCAGGAAACTAATGTATACATGACTGTAGCTTGAAAGGAGTAAAGGGAATATCTGGTTGAAAAGGGGTCAAGGAAGGGCTGAGCCAAAGGTGTTACTGAGTGCTTTTGCTCTGGATGCACAGAATCCATGCAGCTGAGGGCTAAATTCCCATTTGTGGTGTTTTGATTTAAAATAAGGGCTCTACAGATACAAAATATGGCTGGTAATGGTCATCTGGTGAACTTCTTGGCTCCAATCCAGGATCAGCTGTACCTCAGCCATTCTTACAAAGCTTTGTTCTATGGGTCCTTAAAAACCTGCATGGCGATCTGCAGTCACCAGAAGCATTCTCTTCCAAGTGTTGGCAATTTTCCTTAGGCAACTTTTCCTGATACGTCACCTTAATATTTCTTTCTGCACTTTGGACCCTTTACTTCTAGCCACATCCTCAGCTGACAAGAATGAGATCTTGCTGCTATATTAGCTTGAATCTCAGGCTTTACTTCTCTGCTCCCACAGTCATCCCTAATGTCTGTATGATACCCTTGGGCTCTAGTCTGCAGTGACCCACTCACCTTCTGTAGACAGGTAACTCAGGTCATTGTCAAAATGGCACAGGTGCCATGTTTCTGTCTAAGGTATTCTGCACAGAAATATTTGGACATTGGCCTGATAGCTCCTGGTAGCTACTATTTTGGCTGATATCCTGGATATGTAGCAGCCAATCACAAATGTATGAATCCTCCATATTAAGCCTGGAAGAAAATCTTGGCTTGAAAAGGAGAACACATCTTAGAGAAATCCATGGGAATACAACCTGGGGGGGAAACATTCATAGCTGGTGAATTCTAGTTTGAATGTGTTCAGTGTAAAGTGTTCTGACAATGGAGTTCTTACTGATAGTTATTTGAGAAATACATAATAAAAATAGCAGAGTGGCAATTTCAGTTCTCATATAAAACAATCACTGAGAAAGTTGTTCCCAGGGCTTTTCTAGAACTAGACAAGCGTTCATAGGTTTCTTTAGCAATAAAAAGTGCTCTAAAAAGAAAGCTTACCACCATAGTCCAGCCACATGACAAAGTATCCCAAGTAAATTAGTATATCACATGTGTATCACAGGAGAATCCTGTGGGGGTTTTATAGGTTTGGTGTGTATTGATGATCTGGCTGCTGTTGAATACAGTAAAAGAGCAGATGCTATGTTGAAATTTTGATTGAGGAGAAGACTGTTTTTAAGTATCTCATCCAGCATGGTTCCCTGAGGATTTTGAAGGAAGGATGTTTACACAACATTGCAGATGAATGCCTTTTCTGTACTGGTCAGTGCTACAGCCATACTTGGTTTATAACCAAACCTAAGCTTCTCAACACATGTGGTGTTTGGAACAATTAACGCTGTTGCCTTCAAAAGGGATAAGAATTTGATGCAATTTGCTCTGTTTTTAGCCAGTTGGGTAGTGCCACACATTATTTAGTTTTGATTAGCTTAGTCAATGCACAGGGCTAGTAAATGTTAAACATTAATATTAATCATACAGCAGTGCCACTTACAGGCTCTCAGCATTCTGATCTTTAGCCAGAATTGCAGGTGTGCAAATGAGGAATGTTTTGGCTTTAAAAGCCAAATGTTTCTGCCTCTCACACCTGCACCTGTTTGGAAAATAAATATAGTCAACAAAAGCTCTTCTAAAATATTATTGTCCAAGGGTTCCCTACCCAAACATTTGCAAGACATGCACACATATATAAAAGAAGCAGATGCTATTCTGAGAAGTGTAAAGCATGCGTCTTGCACAGAAGTTGATGTGATCTACTCATGCTCACCAGAACAGCAGCTTGTAGGAGGCATTTGATTACCTGCGGAGTCTGGCCCTGGCTCAGTAGACTGGTATATGATTATATAAAAAGCCTCATCTTGCTCCCTCTGAAGTCATTGACAGTGTTCTCATCTTGTTGTCATTAGTGGGTCATCTCTTGGCAATATTTCATTAGATTGTAGTTCACATACATGAGCTTCCAATTAAAATCTTTGCAAATATCTCCTTTCTTACTTGTTTGTTTTAAGGGAGATACTTAAACATTTTCACTTGCCTTCTGCATTTTTTTGTTATCTTATTGTAGGTTCATATTTTTTTTAACACTCAAAATTACAGGGTCAAGATAACTACAGGAGTAAGTGGTATGTTATCCTACTGATTTCAGTGAAGTTATAATTGCATACTTTACAATTTGCATGGCAAAATCTGGCAAAATGCAAAATCTGGTATTAATAATTTCAGGTTTTGTAAGAAAACCTACTTTGAACACTGCTTGTTACACTATTTTTGAAGACATTAGTTCAGAATGAAATAGAGATTTGGTAAAGTGTATTTGTGAAAAGAATTGATCACACAAGGGATATTATTCCCTGAAAGTTGCACAGACCCTCATGAAAGCTCTGCTGCTGAAAAGCAAGGTCCTCTTGTAGTACAGGATACACAGATGCCTAACACGTATCTTCTGGATGTCAAGGAGAAGATAAGATCAAAAGTGGTATGGAACATTCATAATTAATAAACCTTTTATGAAGAGAAGTCGGATCCTGACTTGCCCCTCCAGGGAGCTCCCAAAGGAAAAAGCAAGTGTGTGTGTGTGAGTATCTACCTGGTGTCCAGTGAGACAAGTGATTCAGGAAGGTTAGTGCAGTTCCTGTTAGAGTTTCAGCTGTTTAAGTTAGCATAAGCACAGCAACCTTGGTAACAGCTGGGGAAAGCACGACTGAACTTGTTTAGAGCTAGTTTGGTTATCTCTTTCAACAGTAGATGTGAATCTGGCTTAATGTGTAAACCTTGGGGAAGCCACAATTACAAGATGATGATGGGGAATATTGGCAGAACTATTTAAAGTGAATAAACATCGTGAAGGGAAAGAATTAAACTTTTCAGAGACATTGAAAGGATATCTAACTAACTGGAAATAATGGAACCGAGTCAAAGCAAAACTGTTAGGAAACATATCTCATTTGCATTGTGGCTCCAATGGAGACGCATTTTTTTACACTTGAGCTCATTTAAGGCATACATCCACCTAAAAAGATCACTATAGGCTTGGTTTGCATGGTAGTAAGTTTATCTAAGGTTCAGAAACAACATTTATAGTAGGAGAATAAATAAGTGAATGGCAATAGCTGTTAAGACATGGTTATGTTTGATGTATATGTCAGAGTTGGTTAACTTCTGAATGGCTAGAGGCTACTTTTATTCTCTGGTAGGTGTTTGGTGACCAGAACTAGCAGCTGTATTTCTGTGGTATTGCATGACCTGTCCTAGATTACCATCCTCTGTATAACCCACACATAGAAATTTGGCTGGTCCGTTGACCTGATGGCACTCCTGGAATCCTGGTATCTCTAAGGTTTCAGCCCTGCAAGACCTACAAACCTC
This sequence comes from Buteo buteo, assembly GCF_964188355.1. Lineage (NCBI taxonomy): Eukaryota > Metazoa > Chordata > Aves > Accipitriformes > Accipitridae > Buteo > Buteo buteo. Next base: position 13,008,512 of record NC_134171.1, on the reverse strand, counting down.
AGATTCCCAAGCGGCCATTCCTTTCAACTGTGCTGCAAACGGGTTTCCAATCTAGGTTAGGGGTCATAGCATGAATAAGACTTTAGGGTAAGCTGGAAATAAAAAGTCCACATGACAAATATGACAGCTTACATTGGGACATCATTAATATAGGAAATACTACTATGAAGTCAATCCTTCTTTGAAATGCAAATGCTTAGTGAATGCAATGGGCATGAAGTCGGGATTTTCTCCATATTTAACCATTTTTAAAAATGCACAAAGATGTTTTGTTTCAAGGGATGCAAAGTATGATTCCTAGTGAAATCAGTGGATTCACATGCATGACTTAAGTTAAATGTATGCTCAAGGTCTCTGCTGATTTGTGAGCCTTGGCATAGGACCTTCCTTTATTGCTCTTTTTTTGTCATTGCAAAGTCAGTAATGTATTCAACATATTTTCCATAATTTATAACCCAACAGTGACAAGCACTGTATCAAATGCTGCTGTAATGACTGATTGAATTAATGAAGTCCAGGGGCCATGTGCAATATTGAACAGCTTGACAAAGAATCAGACTGTGGTTGGAGATGGGGGGGACTCAGCCAATATTAAAAAAGATCAAGTATGCACCCTATTCACAGTAATACTCATATCCCTAGGAATAACTACTAATACAGCTAAGGTGGAAAACCTGGAAAGTGAAGGTGCTTTGAAAATAAAGTGGTAGAAATGAGCTAAGGTTGAGAAAAATTCTGCATCAAGCGAGCTACAACTGAATATCTTCACTAATATTTTGTTCTGCTGACAACAGAGACCCCATGAGAAGTCTTTTTTTTTTTCTTCCCCAAACAGAAGATTTGTGTCCTGTGATGCAGTTCTATGCAGGCTAAAACTACAAGAGCACTGCTGGAAAATTTCGGGAACAATGATTTATTCCTGGGTTGAAAGCTGAACAAGGGAAAACACGTAAACACTGCACTATAGGCACAAAGGGTGATTATTTTTGCCACATGAAACAGTTTTAAAATTCATGGGAAAAAGTAATTTTTGTAGGTGGTTTAGGTCTTATAAAAATAGCTATGGATGGTATGTTAGCTTTTCAGACTGCTATCTTTGCTCTACCATTCAGGTATTTTTAATGGCTTTTCTTGAATAAGACTTAGAGTAGTTATGTTTATTGATGGATGAATTTATATGATTACAGCAGACTAAAATTGCAGAATCTTTACAATAGTAGAAACAAATCTGCGCCCCTACTGTATTTTTCTTCAGCAAGTTGTCTTGGGAGAAAAGATCTGATAATTCTATTTGATTGATTTTTTTTTTCCCCAGTTGTATTTATTTTAAGTATTTCAGTGGATAAATGTACTACTTTTCTGGGTGCTACACTCTGAATCATATATGAAATTAGACTGAAGTATGGGAATTTAGCAGTAGTTTTGTCACTAATATATATATATAAGAGTCATTCTCTGTTTCTTTGTCAATTTTTACAGTTTAGGTGATGCAAATTCAGATTTCATATGCTCTTTCATAAGCCCTAAGCAGACTTGTTTTGTTAGGTGTTTCTAATGTATGTCTTTCCAAGATTTCTGGTTCCTTCTGTAGATCAGGGATACAGAATTACCAACTAAAGATGGAAAAAAAAAAATCCTAGTTAAGGTCCTTTTTTCTTAAAAATTATTTCCCAAGTATCATTTCAAAACCAGAAGAAATCAGCTCAGGTCCTGTAATGTAATAACCACTAAAAACTTTTGCAAGTTCAGTCAGGCAGGAGAAGATGGTGAGAAAATCATGCTAGACCTTTCTACCACAGCACTGCAAAGGAAAAACTAAAATGCTGAAAAATCATGAGAATGTCTTACAGAATGTGACATTAAAATTAAATTCTTAACTCCACTTTCTTTGTCTTCCAATATCCTGAGTCTAGAGGATTAATTTATTCAGTGGTTCTGGTCTTTCTTTGAAAACATGAGGACTATCACACTTCCTAAATGCCAACACTGAGATTTTTATGCAGTCTCATGATTCCAACAGCTGGAGCTCTAAGGAAAGTACTGTGAATCTATAAGCTGCTGTATAAGCTTTATATATTGTTTCCTACAGATACACATTTGCTCTTATTTACCTCTCACACCGTACTTATTCCCAGTTTCCAAGTGAATGATATAGCAGGCATATGGAAAAACATACAAGTTTCCCAGACTTCCCTGCTTTTTGATGATCCCAAAGAAAATTGAAGCAGCCACTCATGCCAGATTTCTAAAGGCAAATTCATTTTCTAAAGCATTTGGTCTCTTAGCTCCCATTGATCTTTGTAGAAGTTAGGAGCCAAGAGCATTGAAAATGCCTACCTGCATCTTTACAGATTTAGGCTCTTTCAAGATTCTGGATCAAAGGGAACTTCAGGCTAGGCTGCAATTGTTTGGGATCGGAGAGAAAATATTGTATAGGAAAGAAAAAAAGATAGAGAAAAGCTTTTCTTCTGGATATTTTTTTCATCCTGTGTGTTTATGAGAGGTACTGATAATGGAATTTATAGAGGGCTGTTCAAAACAGTTTGATATTTATGCACCAGTTTGTTTTTTTCAAGTTAGTTAGGTCATCCTATATTCATAGGACAATACTGAAAGGTACCTTTTCTTTGGGAAAAGTGGTATGTTTTCTTGATGTAAGTAACCTGGCTTGGTGCATAAAACAAGACTTTAAGATGTTACAAAATATGGGGTTTTTTTGGTTATTTTACTAGCTCAAATGCAGAACAAGAATGTTTTAAAAGAAATTAATGTTTAAACGTAGAAACAGAATTGATAAGAGAAGCCTTGGAAAGTGTGAAGTCCTTTGTATTTCTCCAGCTTGTGATTCCAACGCCCTCCAGCCTTTTACTTACACAAAACATCTGCCTTCAGCTGTTCCATTTTTCAGGAACAATAGCCTGTAGAAGAGGAATTGGTGCCAGTTGTCTTTTAGTTTCTATTACTTTAATTTTCACTATTACTCACATGGCTTTTTTTTTAAAATGGTCTTCTCCAAAATGTGTGATGGTCAGGTTCCCTGGCATCTGATAGTACACATTTTTCACAGTGCTGCATCACTTTCAGTAACCTGTTTTTTGGGGGGACAGGGGAGGAAGACTTATCTTTATCCATTCATCTAGACCATGCAAATCTATATTGCAAACAAACAAGGAAAAAAAAAGAAGAATGAAGAAGAATAAGCCAGCTCAGAAAAAAGTACTACCTAAACAAAATTCATGTACTATTCTGTTGATTATTTAAAGCATCTATTCCTGAAGGTTCTTCCTTTAAGTAAATCTGTTTCACAGGTTTAAAATAGTGTGGTCTTCTATGATGTTTTAGTTGAATATGTCTTCAACAAAAAACTCTCATTTTTGTTGGTTTGGCTTTGAACCAGCCACTGCTATATCTGCAGACCTCAGCCATGAGACAAAATTTAGCAAACTCCCTGGTAAACTTATAGCAAAATCCTTCCCTACCGCTTCAAATAGTCACACAAGACCACACAGTTAGTACCCCATCCCACACCGACTTAAGCTTGATTGGTTGCAATGGAAAGGATTTGCTCTGTTGGTCAAAACCCATTAACCATAAATTGGAGCCTACTCAACATCTGCATTCCTCACTGAGCTCTTTCCATGAAGAGTTCAAGAGGATCGAGGTAGCTGTAAACATGTCATACTGACTTCCCGCTAAACGTTTACCAGATGGGAAGATCTCCTATTAGAAAAATGGTGCCTTCAGGGATCCTTTGCAAAAGACCAAAAAGACTCATTTAGAAGGAATTGGTTTTAGTTGAGCTTAATATTTATTTATTGTTCTGATACTATTTTCTCAGAAATGCAACCATATTAGCAAACTGATTAATCAAATGACACTGGTAAAAATACTCATAAGATTAGATCAGAATCTAAGTGGTTGGTAAGACATTAACAGTATTTTTTTATATAAAAGGAACTGCATATCTGTACCTGTATGAAGGTGAATGTAAACCTGAGAATTACATCCTTTACACCACATTTTACTTACTTAAATATCCAAATCTTTTCCAGCTTTCCATATTTTCTCAAATAAGCTTATGAAATTTTAGGACAGAAAAAGCATGACTGCAAAGCTACTCTGTGAAAAACAAATTCCTACAGTCTAGGCAGCCGCATAAATGGATAAGTTCTTGTTCTTTTGTGAGCTCTTAAGGTGCAATTAATCCAACTCTCTCATGTTTTCAGAACTCTCCTCATTAATTGTTGGTGAGAAATTATGAAGGCTCAAGACAGATAATCTTACAATAGCCTCCACAACATTATGTTTCACCATATGTTTTCTATTTCAGACTAAGCCATTGTTTCAGGCTCTGTGGCATAACAAATTTATACAGGTTAGCTGTATCTTTTTTTTTTTTCTGATTGATGGAAGATAAAACTTTAGGGGCTCAAGGCAGCTTGTATTCATTGTCAGCCTGTTTTGTAAGTGACAGTAATTTTACAACTTTTTTCTCTTTGATTTTGTGAGCTAAAACTAGAGAAAATTATAGTGTATACTTCTGAGTAAAAATCCTGCAAGGTGCTGAGCTGTTCAGTAGCTTTCATTGAATTAGATGAGAGCTGAAGACGCTCAAAGGATGAGGTTTCTAGTCTACCTCAGTGACTTCTTGTTTATGGGCTACTGGCCTATATAAACATGGGTGGTTGTGTCAGTTTTTTCTGCATACTTACTGTTTACTATCTTGATACTGATAAAATTAGAAGCTATTTATCTTTCCCTCAAATCATTTACAGCTCTTCCAAATTTTTTCTCATAGGTGTATGTCAGTTAGTATACTCATACCTGAACATAGCTCTCCGTAATAATCAGAGATAATACACTATACTGAAATCCTCTCTCTTTTATATTGTTCAAATTTGAATAGGATAATTGAACGTGTACTTTGTAGCTTAGTCAGTCCTTCATAGAACAAAGGCAGCTACTCACTTTTTTGTCTTCAGAACTTCCCACAGTAGAGTTTTGTTTCTCTAGTGACAAGTATTGCTTCCTATTAATTAGGCTTTCTTCTGTGGGCATCTGGGCTAGCTGCTGTCAGCAACGTATCAGTGAATTAATGCGAGCAAAATAATCTGATATCTGCTTGATTTTTTTATTCTCTCAAATGGAACAACTATTGAGAAAAGTGTTAAGACACCTAGATTTGTTGGCTATAGAAAGTTTTGTGTTTTTTTTTTTTGTAATTGTAGTAATGCAAATAGAAATTATTTGGACCCTGAGAGGCTTAGCTAAATAAAAACTCTGCTGTTTGGCATAAAGGAAATGAGGGTATGGCATTATGTATAATAATTTGCATTTAACACAGAAGAAAGCATTTGTTTTTTGTTAATTGGGTAAAAAGGCAATAAAGCTTTGCCCTTTATTAATTTGTTAGCTTAGAATGTGGTCAGAGTGAGTAATAAGGCTGATTTGGAGTCAGGCATTTTGATAAGACACGTGAGATTAAGTTGTTTCATGCATGAGCATTTTGTCGAAAACCCTGCATGTCACTGTGCTTTTAGTGATGTTGTTACCATAAACACAATGTAAATGGAAATTGTTTTCTATCTAATGAATAGAATAAGGTAACCTAAATGCATCTTGATACATTAATTTAAACTAACCTTTAAAAGAGGTAAACAATCTATAAGGAGCATGCTTAATTGGGTAATTCTTCTGTGATTTTCTACCATATTGTGCATCTGCAGTCATCTTGCGTTACCAGCCTAAGGAGGCTGTGAGTATGAAATATATAACAAATTGTTATAAATATTTTTATTTGCAAGGGTACTTCTTATGTCCAGCAGCAAAAGGAATATTAGCATTGCATCTTGGTTTCTGCTCAAGCAGAACTTGCGTCTTTCTGTAATACTTTCAGTGTTTGATCAGAAATGGTAAAAATAAAGTGGGTTAATTGAAGCCTTTTTAATCTTAATCTAATCTGACAGTCAATAAAAATGTGAGTAGACTTTATTAGTATAGCACTAATAATTCTGCCATTAACAGGAAGAAACTTGCCTTGGATTTACAACACACTAATTCTTTTTCAAGCTTTTTCTATTGCTATTCTGGGACTAGAGGAGCTCAGAGGTGTCTGATACTAGGTTATTTGTCTTTTTGTCTGCCTGTGTGTATTTGCTGAGCCAAAGTTTATAGGAGACATAAAAGGTGACAAATTTAGGGAAGCCTCTTTGTTTCAGGATCCTTAAACTCAGTCTAAACTAGCTTTTTGGCAACTCTTAAGAAGTTCCAGTTAAACAAGCTTTGAAACTGGGAAAGCCCTTTGCTTCTTAGAGTTGGTCTCTTACATTGCTTAGCTTGCTTGAGCTTTCTAGACAAAATTATACTCACTGGTCTGTAAATTAGCTTCCTTCCTTTATTAACATACTTGATGTTAGCAAACCTATAAAAAATCAGCAGCAATTCTCTTCTCTTCTGTTTGTGTTTCAGCTGGAATAGTCACAACAGAATTTGAAGTAATTAAATATTCTGGTCATGCTTTGCACTAGAAGTGTGTTATTTTGATCATCCTTTGCATAACCAAACATTTTTATGAAGCTGGATCAAGCTTTGTTTTCTCTTTTTGTACAATACCTACCTAATGCAATTGGACCCTGATCTGTGATGTGGTCCCCTGACTTTGGACAAAACAAATATATGGTTTTACCTCTTAAGTGCTTTAGCTACAGGACTTTGAATGACATTAATGGGAGTTACATAATGAAACTTCCTTTCCAGTTTTGCAGACCTCAGCCTTCTCATCCAATCTGCTCAATACTCATATTTTGAAACTATGCTGTCATTAAGTGTACACAGTAGTGATATAATGTAATACAGGTATTGTTGCTACCATATCCCTCGTCTAGTGTTACAAAATTTTATTATTGTGAATTACTGATATATTAAATATGCATTATTTATTAGATTGGAAGATTCAGTAGATGTGTATTAATCAGGTTGATGTAAAACTAGCTTCAACAGCCATTGAAGAAGTGGCCAGGTAAAAGCCTTTCACTTAGTGGCAGAAGTTCTCTTTATTTATCCTGAGAATGTCTATTGCAGAGACAAGAGGTGGTGCAAAGATTTTCATAGGATTGCCCACACATCTGCCTTGGTTATGATAATCTCTAAAGGAGAGAAAACAGAGAAGTTACTTTCAGTTCCATTTAATCCTTGACCTCTTAAGAGCCTGATACTAAGGGATTCAATTAGTGATAAGCGGAGTGGTAGGTTGAGTGATTCCTCCCTAGGTACTCAAATCTCACAATTCATACAGAGAAATAAGAACTACATCCATTTCTCTCTGCTTTAGCATCCTTCAGGTGAGATTTTTACTTGACTTGCCTAATAATAAAAGGCCTGTGCAATTATTCTTTGTCAGTGAGCAATCAGTTGGCCTGTGTGTCTGTCCATCATCCTTGGTCAACATCTTCTGAACTTGTAAGACAATTTCAACTAAATTGGCAAACAGAGGGAAGTCACAAAAATAAATGACAAGTTTTGTGACTGGGCAGACAAGGAGGACTTTATTAGTGGATTTGTAAGGTTCCTGTGAAGATACATGGCAAAGATATTCCGACACCGGGAAAAGATTCAAGCAGATCTTGCAGTTGACCATAAGATGCAAGGCTGGAGGAAACGAGGCTTCATTAGTTCTAGAACTACTGCTTGGTTTTCTTTTCCTTTTTAGGTCTCATTGTGGGAAATGTCAGTTACTGACAGATACAAAGAGCCTGACTCTTAGGAATGTGGATGTTATAATCTCTTATGTGCTGCTCACTGGGAGCCCTACCTGTCAAACACTGTGGTGAATACAGAATGGATAAGCATGACAAAGTCCAACTGTATTCATTCAGATGCAGTATTAGGGTTTGTATGCCAGTTTTAACATGTAGGTACTCAGGCCCTTCCATCTATTCTGAGTATTTTTAGGTTATTCTACAAATGTTGAGTAGTCTTTACAGTTTCACACGAGATAGGCCATGATGTCAGGATCAAAATTATTGAATTCCTAATAATGGAGAAATCACCCCTTCATGTTAGTTGATAACAATTGTGGTCAATCAGTGTTTTCTTAACAATTCAGAGGTGCAGAGGTGCAAAAGATGGAAGGTGACACGCTCAACATGCAAGTGTTACCCCAGCAGGAATGCCTTTCCACTCGTGTGTCTTCTGTGAACTGTTGAATCACTGCCTAATTTCTGTGCCCCTAAAGAACATGTCCAAACAGCAATGATTCAAACAAGTGTTTGACCACCAGCTGTCACTGAGACCAGCTGGCAAAGTCAAGGGGGTTTCGTATAGAAAACTAACTTTCTGCCCACTTAAAACCAGGTGTTTTTCCCCTTACAAGGGTTGTGTTCAGAGGGATAAGACACTGTGAGGAAACCAGCTCCCTATAGCTTCTCCTAGTCCTTCTGAGCTTTCAGTATTGCCTCCAGAAATCAAGATTTGGAAAAAACCAAATCGGCTTGCTTTTTACACAAGATGTAAAGTGCTTCAGGAATGAATTTAATATATGGCCCCTTCAAGAGTACCAGGGGTAGCTTCTGGTGACCTGGGCCAGGTGGTGCTGCCTGCCTGAGTTCCTGCGGGCTGCCTGGGCTCCTGCTGGCAGGGTGTTCGGGGCAGAATCTCCGAAATTGGCAGCTGGAGATTCCCAGAGGAGATGCAATTCCTTCTGTTAATTCAGATACCGTGCTGGAGGAATGAGGGGAAGGCTGCACAGAGGCTGTTTTGAGGCTGTGGGGCTGCGCTTGGGACTCCGAAAGAGGAATTTATTAGGAGCTGTGGAAAAAGCACATTGGATTATTTGTTTAAATTATTTTTATTTTTAATCTTTATTCTTTTTGAAATGTGAGACTCATGCTGAATTTGAAGCTGCCTTATAGTTTGAGCCACTACAGTAATAACAGGGCAGGTTCCCAGAAGTCTCCTAGCACTGAAGGCGTACAGCTCATACGTAATCATATAGCTTGCTGAAAGTCATTTTTACATGCATTTCGGATGCCCGGGTTACTTTAGGTCATTACGGTAGTCATCCCAGGCCTGTAAACGGTATAGTTAAACCAGTGGATACTATTTTTTCTATTAATCTTCCTAGAAAAGCCTTTGTAATCCTAATTTTCTAGGCCATTAGGGTAAAGGCAGATTACAACTAAAGCTGGTTTACTAACTTCACCCACCCTGGTTTTGCCCAGCCCAGATCTGTTCTGTTAGGTGTCATCTAACGTGTCTGCCTGTAGCTGGAGTCATTACTTCCCTTGGTGGTCATTCAAGCGTGTTTTCTGACATTTAGGCCTGAACAACCTTATCTTGCTGTGAAGTTAGATTCGGCTTCAGAGCTGGCCCTGGACGGCGCAGCAGGTTGGACCGGGAATGCTCCGGAGGTCCCTGCCAACCTCAATTACCCTGTGACTCTACCCTGCTGCCTCTCGCAGCATCACACCGCTTCAGGAGCCCCAGTGTATTCACCGGTGCGCAGCACGCTGCAGTGGAGCAGGAAGAGCATCCCGTCTGTGACGCCTCAGTCTTCTTCCACCGCTTCACCTGTCTGTTCTGAGTCATGCCACGCTGCACAGCCCCAGCCGTTGCCCCTCCTGGCCGTGCCCATGCTGCCCCGAGCATTTATTCCGTGGTGCTTCCACGGATCGGTCACAAGTTCCGCGTCACGCGTCCCCACAGTGGGCAATCCTGGATTAGCAACCGGCCGTGGACAGTGCAGGTGAGAGCCTGGTGCCTCCCTCCCGGGAGCTGAGGGGCCGAAGAAAGGGCAGGCTCCCGTCCTCCACGGCAGCACTTCTCGTCTTAATCACAAGAACCCTGTTTTTGCACCTGCTCCGTCTGCTCCTCGGCTTCCAGCCGCTGGCAAACAGAGCCCTTCTGACTTTCTTCACGGCATCCTCCTGGGACTCACGCCCCGACCAGCGCCATCCCCTGTGCCGGCAGAGGCAGGGCTCGCCTGCTGGCCCCCAGCCACCCTCGGCCCGAGGCGCGCCCTCCCCGCGGGGCCGGCGGATCTTCCTCGCAGCGCTCTCCAAACGCCTTTCCCCGGAGCTTCAGCGTGGAAACTTCACAGCCAGCGGGCTCGGCCGATGCCGGGACGTTCCCGCCTCGCCGGCGGAGACCTCCCCGCCCCGCCTCACCTCGCCTCGCCTCACCTCACCGGGGGGGGCGCGGGCGGGCGTGCCCGCCACCCCGCCCGTGTCCGTGCGCGCGAGAGCGCTCCCCCCCCCCCTCCCGCCCCGCCGCCCGGCGTTTCGGCGCGGGCCAGCAGATGGCGGCGCCGCCCCGGCTGGGCGCGCAGCCCCGCGCACGCCGCTGCCGCGCGAGCCCCGCTCCGGTTACAACCCTCCCCCGCCCCCGCCCTCCGCGGCGGTGTCTCCCTCCCCGCCACCTCCCCGCCTGTCACTACCACGCCGGAGAGCCACCATGGCGCACGGCGGGCCACGCGTGTCCGCCGCTGCCGCTCCGCGCGGGGCCGCCCGCCTGCCGCCGCTACTGCTGCTGCTGCTCCTGCTCCTGCTGCCGCTGCCGCCGCCGCCGCCGCTGCTGGGCGCCGCCGCCGCCGCCGCCGCGTTGGGCTGCGCGGAGCCCCGCGGCCGCCCGTGCCCCGCAGCCCTGACCCGCGGGGCGCGCAGCCCGCCGGAGGCGCGGCGCGGCGGCGGCGGTGGGGCGGCGGCGGCGGAGGGCGGCCGCCCCAGGAGAGCATCCTCGGCGGCGGGCCGGGAGCAGGTCTCCCTCATCAGCACCTCCTTCGTGCTCAAAGGGGACGCGTCTCACAACCAGGCGATGGTGCACTGGACGGGCGAGAACAGCAGCGTGAGTGCGAGGGGCGGCGTGGGGGGGTGTGTGTGGGGGGGTGTCCCTGCTCTTACCCCTGCCCTTAGCATCGCTTTGCTCCCCCAACTTGCGGGGCGCAGCCCGCCGCTGCCGCCTGCGCTCCGCCGGGCTCGGTGCGGCCGGAGCGCGCCGCTCCCGTCCCGCCCCGCCCCGCCGCCCGGCCCGGGGCGCGGGGGGTCCCCGCGGGCCGCGCTGGGGGCGAGCGAGCGGCGCCCCGGCGGCTGGTGAGGTGCCGGCGGGAGGCGAAGAGCCGCCGGGGTCGGGCCGACCCCGCGCAGCCTCCGCCACTTCCCCAGAAGTTTGGAAAGTTTACGAGCGCGCATCTTGCAGAGGGGCCGGGTGCGCGGTGTGCGCCGCGCTGCGAGGAGGAGGAGGAGGAGGAGGAGGAGAAGGAGGAGGAGGAGGAGGAGGAGGGCTTGGCCCCGCAGCGGCGAGGTGGTGTCCGGGTACGATCGTCGTGCCCCCGGGGCCGTGCGAGGGTCTCCGGGTAAAGGAGAGGCAGGGGGCGAGCGGCGGCGCGGGGATTATCCCCTCCAGCCCCGCGTAAAGTCCCAGATTAAATTATCGAGGCTTAATCGATTCCCCTCGGTTCAGTCATCCCCGTGTAAGCTTCCCCGCGCCGCGCTCTGCCTCCTCAAGCGCCAGGGAAAGAAAAACCCAAACCAAAACAAAAATCAAGTAAAAACCCAGCCCCGGGCTTGAGGTGGATGTGAGCGGCAGGAGCGGGCGGTGCGCGGCGAGGGCTGGGGCCGGGAGGGGTCCGTCCGTCCGTCCGTTCGTCCGTCCCCTGCCCCACGGTCCGGGCTTCACCCCGCCGGGCCGGCTGCGCGGCGTGGGGTGTGTGTGTGTGTGTGTGTCCCACAAAGGTCCGGGAATAGCAGCAGCTCTCCGAGGATTTTTACAGCCTCGTCGATGGATAAAAACCGCGCGCCGGGGCCGGTGTTGCTGCATTAGAGCATCAGCGTTCCCAACTTTTCGCAGTTAAGGCAGTGTGCGTCGCCTTTATTAGTTAATTACCTGTTTCAGACAGCGACTCTCACGGTGAGCGCCCATAATCTGTTTTTAACTCATTTTCAATTTCTACTAGTCTTCGTTTCTTTGTGTGTTGACCCACTAACGGCTGTGTATTTGCACGGGTGGTTTTGGGGATTTGCTGCTTCTAATTTATCCTTTACTGATACATTATATCATAACAGTGGGCGTCATAGGTAAATATTACATGGCACCTTGCACTGCCTGTGTAACTTCAGAGACAGGAAGATATTCTTATGAAGGCTCAAGATCAACTTTCTCCTGAAGGATTTTAGTGTTTCTGGAAAACTCTTGAGTGTTTTTACTACAGTTCAGCTAAGCTCTGACTCTGCTTGAACTTCATGAATTCAGGATAAACTTTATTTAAACTTGGCTCAGTTCAGAGAGCTCGTGTTGTACTTCTTGTAAGTATGTGAATTATCATCCTTTCTCTAGGATCTCAAGTCCTGGTTTTTGCCTGTTTTGCTAGGGAGTCACCCAGGATGTGGAGCCGCTAAGGCTCCGCTGGTGAGGATGCAGTGATTCCCTTGAGCACGCGCAGCGCTTGTGTTAATCCTCTTGTATAATCAGGTGTCAGAGCTGGAGTCAACATCATAAAGCTTGACACTTTCAAAGCCAGTTTTTGATTTGCTCAGGAAAGAAGTGTAAGATGATGGCCGTTTTCTGTGAAAAGAAAATGTTGCAAATCAGCAGCGTCAGCTATTCTGATTCTGTCCTTCCTCTATTTCTCTGCTGTTAGACTGCTGCCGTTTTTGTGGACAGTGCTTGCAGGCTGTTAGGACTAGTTCCCTGAAGAATTAGAATAGAATAGAATCAATTCAATATTAAAAAGTTGGCATAAGTTCATTTTTCGACATAAAAGGCAAGTAACAGCTTTCATGCAAAGCGCTCTGAAGTCTCTAAAACGAATATAGTAGAACCTTGCTAATCCACATTTATGACTAGTGGTCTCTCCTCGCCTCTCTGCAAAGATCTAATAACAGATGCTGCAGTGAGGGCTTGTATTGCTAAAATGTTATTATTTTTTTCACAGTATGCTACAGTTCACTTACTAGAATACTACCAAGTAGTCTCTTCAAAAGCAAAGATAAATGGCAACTGTCAGAGCAAATGAAAGTGGTTACAGTCTTTTCTGCAACTTAGTTCTTTTTTGTTTGCTTAATTACTATCTACTAATTCAGCCTTGCAGGATGATACTCTCATCATGAATGCCTGCAGACATTCTGTACAGTATTTACACATTCAATTAAAAATACTTTTGCAGAGTTACTTAAAAAGTATGCTGCTTGCTCTGCCTGCCATCAGGTGATTATCGTCAAGCAAGACTGGATTTGAACGAGCAACCTGGTAATGAAAGACTTTTTGCCGCCTTAACCCCAATGAGAGCAGCCAGTCTTTTTGCACTGGATGTTTTACGGTATGACTGTCAGCATTTTTTTGCACCTTCTTTTCTTGTTAGTTTTGTTTTATTGCATGCTTCCAGTAGAAGAACTGATTTTAACAAAGGCTTCCAGAGAAAAATGATTTGTAAAGACAGTCTGCAGAATTTTTTTTTTTTTTTTTTTTTTTGGAACAGAAGTGGAAGAAATACATTAGGCCCAGTGGAAGCAGGATGGGCTTAAAGGGTTTGGAGAGAATTTTGCTGCCTGTATGTATGTGAGGTTAAAACAATTGAAAATAAGTACCTCATCCAAAACCTATTTAAGGTAGTCTTGAATGTTTGTTTGTATAGCTATCTATATATGTATTTATTTCACTCTGGGTTAAGTGTTTGGAGGTAGGAACGCTAAGATCCAGTGCTTCTCAAACCTGGCACCTTAACCCACGTTCTTAAATCTATGGCAAATCTTGCCTTGCCTCAGAAGCACAAGGCTTGAGCTGTGAAGCGCTGTTCTGTCCAAAGCGCATTGCAGTCAAGGGGAGGACTGTCATTCATAACAGTGGGGTTTTGGATCAGGCCCCGTGAACCTCAGGAGGCACTAAGCAATCTTAAAGTGTCACGACGCACATTTGACACCTCATTGGAGGTACTCAGCACTTTGTAAACCAAGGACCTAAACTAGTTCCTTTACCCTTTACAGCTGCGTGGCTGAAAATTTGGCAGTGATGAGCTCCAGATGACCATATATCCTCTTAAACACCTCACCTAGTAAAATAAATGAAGAAGAAATATGCAGTAGGATTATTCCTTTGAGCTCCATGATAGAGAGACAAATAACCATAAAAGCTGAGGGGGCAGCTGCTTCTCTGAGGGATGTTCACCTGCATGAATAGTTCATTGAAAATGCTACCATGGAGTATTCATGTGTGTGGATCAAGGGAAAATAAATAAATTTGAAAGGGGCAGAGGTTAGGCTGATGTGCACGTGGAGCTTTAAAAAATTTGTTTACAACTTGTAAATCCTCCTGTGCCACAATAATAGGAGCATGTGATTTTTGGTTGCATGATATGTCTTGAAAGAAACTAAGGAGGCTATAAATTAAATCGATCCTCTCTCCTCTGCCTTCTTTTCTGTGCTGTAGAAGTCTGACGTGTACTTTGTTATCCTCTCGTAATGCCATTAGTTTTGTGAATTAGAGAAATGGTGGATTTGATAGCACAGCAGAGTATATGGTTGCCCTGATTGTAAAGTGAGCTTGAATAACTGGGAAGATCACTGTAGGCTCCCTTGCTTTGTCAAGAGAGAGCTGTGCAGGGAGGTATGCAAATTGCTTCCGGTTTTGTGTCCTCATTACTTTTATTTTGTACTCTAATATAAATTCCATAAATGATAAGCCTGTCCCTGACCTTTCCTGACAGTGGGATGCATAGTTAAAACCCTTACTAGTGATGCAAGTCTTGCAAAGCTAGTCCTTGTAACATCAAGAGTGTATCTGGTTAGTGAATTCCTACAATTAGTATTTCTGCTCTCTGTCCCCTATGCCCACAGAAATATGTTGTGCACTATTACTTTCAAACAAAGGCTCATGCAAGTGGAACTAATTTCCTTTCCAGTCTTGAAATATCATAAACTGAAGACATGACAGGTGGGTGGTGCAGCGCACCATTTACTTTGGTAAGGGCTAGTGACTGGCATTTGTGTAACTGATAAATAACATGGAGTCGTGCATCGGAATATATACAGGTAGCATGCTTCAAGGATAGCCTCTTACTGTGTTAAGCCGAATATGTATGTTTCTAGATTTTCTAAAAATACACTACCCTTTCTGATTGGGGAAAAATAGTCAATTGATGACAGCTTTTAAAACCCCTACTTTTCCTTAGAAGACACCTTATAGTCATCCCAGGAGCTTTTTTGTGCTAGGTAAACAGCTTTCTTTGCAAAACTGTATTCTTTTTGACCCTCTTGGAGAATTCCCATTGTGCATTAATACTAGCTGATTAAAACAAAAAAATCAAAGCCAAACCAGAAATACGGGGAGAGTGAGACTTGTATTCACAATTGATTTTGATTCATGGGCTGCTCTTCATGCTGTGTGCAGACTGCTAAAGTGTTGTGAACAGGACTTCCGCCAACTAGTTCTAAGACTGCAGTGTCATGGTGCCAGTATTTTCATTTTTTGTTTGTTGTCAAAATATTAAGTTCATGCAGGCGCTTATTTGTCCAGTAAGTTGATGTCATGATCCCTCGTAAACATGTAGCTCTTTGTTATGGAAAATAAACATAAATATACACACAATTTTTTCCAGACTTAATATTTAGCAGCACCTTATCAGAAAGAAAGGTTTATCGCACATCTACAGAAATTGCTATGCACAAAAACTTCAGCTGATCCAGATTTTTCTGTATTTGATATACAGATACTTTGTTTAATTTAAAAATTATTACCCTTTGTGATACAGTTTCACCATATATGATTTGTGGAGCGCAGTGATCACTAAATGTATTCTTCTGGCAGATATTTTATTTAATTGGTTTTCTGTTTTGTTCAGTTTGCAATAAATTGTGCTGAGGGGATCTATAAAAAACATTGACTTCAATATTACTGTAGCAGTATCTATAACGGTAAATGTAATTATCTATCCAAACAGGGCAAAAGTCCATTTGTGGTAAGGTTTTGGTGCTGCTTCTCCAGAGTAGCCAGACTGCTTTTTATGAAACTAAAGGGAGCATGAGGTCAAAAATCCCGACGGCTCAGACCTTTGATAAATGGCAGATATAGTGCAAAGTGAAAGGCAGACTTCCCATAGGGAGGTGGTTTTTTTTAAATTCCTTGAGATGATAGTGCGATAAAAAACAAACAGAAACCAAACCCGATGACTATATTTGAATGGAACAGCAGAATCCCACATGGAAAGCAGAATGATGTTAATCTGACTGAACTAATTCGGGAGTTTAACATCTTTTTTTCCTTTTTGTCCTCATGATATAAAGTTTGTGGCTTACTTCATTTATTTGCTTTTACCAGCCTCTGTTTTCCCTCTCTTCCAGCCCTACAGCATGCTAGTCATGTTGCTGCCTGCTGAGCTCCCTCCACGTTTCAGCAAATTCCAGCTGCTAAAGGAGAGAGCACCTCTTCTTATCCCCTAAGTAGACACTTAAAATTGATACATACTTTAATTAGTAAGTGTGTGTTTCAAACGTGCTTGAAAGTCCTCTTCCACACGCAGCCCTCCACACCTGCAGCCATACCTGGTTTTACCTGGTTTGCTGGTTTAACTGGCATTACCTGGTTTGCTTAGGAGCAAGCTACTAGCAGCCTTAGCTTGAGTAGGTACTACTGTGCCGGTGTTGGGACAAGCTCAGAGAGTTTAAATCTAGGAGGGAAGTTTAGCAATGAACACTAAAGACAGACACCGGATTGAAATCCTATCTCTGATACTGCTGATGTTACATGTGCATGATAAACCAAATCCGGCTTAATAACAATCATTAGATACATGTTTAGGTTGTTGATAGCAGGTTCACATATCACAGTGGGAACATAATGCATTCTTCCCAAGCTTGACAGTGTTAGGAATTTACTGATGCAGATCTTTGGAGAAAGATATGAGGACATCCCTTTTGATTTTATTAAAATTCAATAGACTAGTAGATTTTGAAAGAACAGAAGGGGAAAATTATGAGCTTTTCAGAAAAACAGTAATTGTTCTGCTAAACTGGGAAGTTCTGTAAGGTATGTACCACTTTACGAATTTAAAACATGAAACTGCCCAGTTTACAGAAGCTTATATGCCAAGGCCTTTGTATGTCCAAATAAAATATTTTCATAGAATCATTTAGGTTGGAAAAAAGCTTTAAGATCATCCAGTCCAACCGTAAACCTAACACTGCCAAGTCCACCAACACTGCCAAGTCCACCATGGTTATGTTAATTAGGAACAAAGGATGTTAGCATAAGGAGAGATAATCTGCTGTACAATGCAAGTGAGATCCTTCTAGTTCCTGAAAGCACAAATTCATTGAAGCAAAAGCTGAAAGTGTGGGTTGAAAGTAGTCTGCAGTATATGGCTGCTCGCTGTAGCTCAGGATGAAACTTGATGACCTACAACATTCCTTTGGCATTTTTATTCCCACAGTCTCACATTCTTTACCAAACATTCCTATCTCCAACCCCTTGCCCCAGTAATAATAATTTTAAATCCTAACAAATCACCAATGACAACACCACTTTTGGAAGAAATAATGGATGGGATCCTTCGTCGTGCCTAACTTCAGCCTTCAAGTCTAAGCTTGGACTTCTGCAGTAGGAAGGAGGTGGAGATGGTCACTGGCTTGATCTCTTCCCTGACAATCTTATCATCCGTACTTGAGAAAGCTTGGATGAGTTGACTTCTGAAAGCATGTATCACTCCCTGCTTATTGTAGAGGGCCCTAGATGGCAAACTTTGATAAAACACAGAATTTATTTGAAGTTATCCCTAACCCAAATATCTCGAATTTATTGCTACTGTAGTTATTTCCTTCCTTCCTTACTGTAGCATGGTTGTTGGAGTTTCATTTATGGATTAAGACTCTATTGTGGTAGATATTGCACAACCCCAATGCAAAAATACAGGTGCAGCTCTAAAGATTTTAGAATTACAGTTCTACCTGCATACATCCCTGAGAACAGAATTATACGCTTAAAGGATGTACATTGACAGAAATTACACAAAGGTCTAAGTTTCAGTCCAAGGGCTGCTCCAACAGCTGTTTAAGTCTTTTTTTTTTTCTAATGTCTTGGAATATTCATACATAAGCAGTCACTGGGGCAAGACCTAAAACTTCCCCTCTGAGTTGAGAATTAATCAGGACTTTAGAAATGTGCCTGCTCTGTGTGTATGTATGTAGGTTATGTTTTTCTGTCTCTCTCTCTTTTGTCCAAACCAGTAGATATGCAGCGTGCCGAGAAAAAGTGGAACAGTTTTAGCAGTAAGGGTTGTGAGTCTGTTGTGGCAGGAGATGTATATTTCAACTATTAGACCCTTCTGCTGGGCAGGCACTCTAACCCCAGTGCTATTGTGCAAGTGTGAGGAGGGCAGTGTCACCTCCCATGAGAAGCCATGTTTCACAGGGAGTTGCCACTGTGCACTGTGAAAAGCTCAGTGTCGTAGGTGTGTGATGGCACATCTGCTACGCTCGCTGGCTTCAGTAAGATGAGTGGAGAAGTGCTGTGTTTACGGATCCTTTTGAATTTCGTCAGCCCTTGGTGAGGCTGTTGTGGGAAGAGGAGAGATGCTGAGGTGCTGTTTTCTTGCAGGACTGAGAATGTGTGTGCCACCCTTGGCAGAGCTGGTGATGCTCCACACAGCCCCGTCACCATGTCTGCGAGCTCAGAAGCAGTGCTGCGGTATTCATGGTGATACCTCGGGGACATTTGAGGCTTGGCAAGAGGTAGAGCGTGAGGTTCCAAATGAACAGCTGGGTGTTGGGTTAAATTGAAGCTGAATAGGAGTACTGAGGAACTCTGCCAGTTACCTCACCAGTATCCTCTGAAATAGCACTTGCATTATATAGGTGATTTTGTGCCTCAGTTGCATACCTGCAATGTGAGAGTAACGGTACTTCCCTATCTCTTAGGATTGCTGTTGCTCTAAACAACCTGTGCACTTCGATCTTAAAGTAATGGTTATCGTCATAAGACCTAAAAGAGGCAGGACCATAGAAAATCACATCTGTGGTTTCTTTGTTCCTTTGACTGTTACACAGTACAATCTAGGAATTAGAGAAGAAAAGGCTCTCACAGGTCATGCAAACTTCTCTGCTTGTTCTGACGTTTGTTTTGATCAGGGCTCCTTTTAATGTGTAGACTCTGGCACTTCAAGGTCATTGAACAGACTGAAGATTATGTGTCTAAAAACATTTTCAGTGAAACTTAACTTGTATTTAACATGACATTTTCTGCCCTCGTTTACCAGTATACTGAAATAACTGTGCTTCTTTCTCGGTGTTTGTACCTGTCCTACTCTTGGAGGCTAGTAATTATTTCTCTGAATAACATTTATTTTGGCCTTTAAAATTTTCTTTTATAACTCACTTTTGCTAGCTCTTTAATTGCACCATCTGGATAGGACAGTACCTACATAAAATAGTACCTACCTACCATGTACTTGACTGGCACATTTTTTAGAAATGTACATACACACAGAGATTATTGTTCATTTCTGGCTTCCCTGTAATCTCTTTCATGTCCTTGTGATTATCTGTGTTTTCTAAAAAGAAAACCACAGAACAGTAAATAGTTGGGGTTTTTTTTTAATTAAAAAAGATAAGTCATAAAAACACTTAAATAATTTGGCCATTAGCAAAAAAGCTAATTTCTGTGGTTTCTATGCAGTAACTTGTTAAAAGTTTGTTCTGGTAGATGAAGTAGATGTATTTTATGGGTTTTTTTCCCCATTCACTTTATGAAATTTGTTTCTTTTATGGTCTTTAGAAGCTCATTGGAGGTATGGTAAAACTGCATGAAGTGTCGTAGAAGCGTATTTGCAAGCACCAACTACTGTGATGTGCCCTTACTCCTACTGAGCAGTAGGCCCGTGTTTACTGGCCAGCGTGTTCAGTTTTAGCAGATGGCAAGCTATGCTCTGTGAAAACACATTTTTTATCAGTGTTACTGTCTCTTCTGTGCTCCCCAGACTGAAAGTGCAACAGGGGAAGAGCAGTCTTCCCCCCGCACGTGTATGAGCAAGATGTGGTATACTGGGGCTCTGCTCTGAGTTGATGGCATTTAGGTCCTTCTGTAATACCAATAAATAATAATGATGATGATCGAGGATTGAGCTGTTCCACTTGTAAATTCTAGCGGTGCATAGCCTGGCCTCCCTAACTGAGCTACCATAAGGAAAAGTTGCTTTTCTCAGGTATTGAAGAGCAGCCTGTTTATGGTTAATGCATTCCCATGCTTGCCTTCACCAGCAATTGTCACTGCAAGACAGATGCCCAAGGGGATGGAACTGGAGGGTTAGAGGAATATGTTGGAATCACTCTTTGAGCTTTGGGCAGTGTTTCACAGTGTTAAATGCGACTGATTCTCAAGAAATAGTTGTTTCTTCATTGAAAACACAGTTGTACCAGGGGATGGTAGGTTGCCATAAAATCCTCCCGGGTCTAAGTTTAATAAGATATTTTTCCTGTATTTGCTAGCAGAAAAATACCTTGTAACTTGCTCTTTTCAGAGGATTAGAACGGCTTGTGAGTCTAAGGCATCTAAATCTGGAGCAGTACTCATTAAATCTTGCCATTTACGGAAAGCAGAATATTCTTCTCAGTTCTTCTTTTATGCTCCTAGGTATTGTGTTGGGTGTTCAGCATAAACAGACATCAGTGTTAACATAGGTAGAGGTAAGAATATAACCCTGAGGGAACTTGTGAACCCCTATTGTATGGGCAGCTCTTTTTTATGCTTGCTTTTGGAGGGGCTCCATGGATGAGGCATAAAACCAGAAATAAACCAAACAAAAGCAACACATGCCAGCGACAGGTGGATTACTTTCTGGGTGCATAGAGATATCTTTGCCAATCAATTACTGCCACAAGGCAATGGGGACCCATCAGGATGTAGTGCACATACACAGTGCTCCAGCATTCAGCCTGTTACAGAGCTCGTGAGGGGAACTCCGGACGGATTTGTAGCAGCAAATGCCTGGAGATGCCCAGGGACCTGGCTGGTGATGCTGGAGACCTGTAACCACACGCAGCTGGGTGGCACAGAAACACTAATGCTCTTTTGCCCAACTCACCTCAGCCTGCAGTGATCTCCCCAGTGGGAAAGGAAGTTGAAATCAAACGATTGGGATCTGCTATGTGTTTGTGTGTTTGTACTTACAGGCTTTAATCTCGACGATTCTTAACTGAATAAACCCCGGTATCCTACTCCATGACAGGTTGGTATTAACATACTTCTGTCTCTAAGTTCCCAGCTGGTTTTTAGAGTGGTCTCACTGTGCTCTTTCTGAGCACTTTATGGGGCCCTCCTGAGGATAGTAAGGGTTCGCATTAGATTTGGCTGCTACGTATTGGTTTGCGGATACGCTATGTGAACATCATTCCTGCTGGCCTCTCTTATGTTAGTCTTTTAAACCACAAAGTTTAATTGGTATGTATAGGACCTCGGAGTCTTGCGTATTATAGTATTTCATGTGGTTAAAGCATAGAAGCAAGCAGGCACGTGAACTAAAAAGCTTTCCTCTCCCAGGCTCAGATGCCCCCACACAGGCACCAGGACTTCAGCAGAATTGTAGCTTTTGATTTAGAGGGTCATTTCTTATTTTGCTAATTTGTTTGGCTTTTAATCAGTGGTTTCCTATGTTTTCCTGTCTGTTACCCAACCACATAATGGCAAGCATGTCAAAAGGTCTCAGCTGCCTTGAGAACAGTCTTGAATCATGTTCTTTGCCCTGAGTGAGAAGTACAAACTGAACAGAACCTATACAAAACATCTATGTTGGGAGTACAGTAGCTTTGGAGTGGGACCTGTGTGTCCTGAGCACCAGTGACAGACTATAGAGGACTCACAGTGAACTCTCCAGTGGCTCATGGCTACGCCGGTGCTAGGGTTAGAGAATTGGGAAGGTGTTACTATTGGTGGTTCTGAGCTTTTCTTTCTCCCTGGAAGAGGGAGGTCAATACTGGCAGAGTCAGCTGAGACCTGATCCTGTTCTTCTGGAGGTTTCTCAGCCTGATAGGAAAAACAAACATGAAAGAATCCAGAGGCTTTTTTCCCTCTCTTGTATGTGTCATCCACCGAGGTGCTGCTGAGCACATGCAGGAGGGAGGAGGATGTGTGGATGGAGCAAAAGTGCCTGTATTTTTGGAGCAAGCAGGCCACTATGTTTTAAATTTCTCTTGGGTCACAGATGTTATTATTAAACTCTGTCTAAAACCATTGTAAAGAGAAGCAAGAAAGTATGTTGCACATCAGCTGAACAGCATTTTTGTAGCTCCATGAAACCCACTTTGTGATTCACTGTTGGTATAAGCTCTTGGCTCCCACCAGCTTCTGCGAAGGAAGATGCAGAAGGAACGCATTCCTCTGCATATAGGCTGAATCAGGCACCTCTGCTTAAAAATTTAACATGTAGCTCAGCGAACATGTTTTCAGTTCATAATGAAATACATATGTTCATCTTCATGCAGCATCTCTCAAGGGCTACTGTGCAGAGCACTGAGGGCTGCTAACAAGATCTCCTTTTCCTTCCTTCCTCCTCTTCCAACTGCTTTAAAACAGTATTTTTTTTTTATAAAGTGGGCTACATTTAGAGGGCTTTGAACCTTGGTATTCCTTTTAATAATCTCATTGGTCCTGGAGAACTCTAAGAGACGGCGTTTTTTTAAATTCATTGTATAAGCACCTTGTGCCCTATGTTTCATTTCTTTATTTAAAAAATCATTGTGGGAGAGGAGGGAGATGATTGACATCAGGCTACCATATATAATCAGTGTGAGAGCTAGGTTGTTAGCTGGTAAATTATCAATATAATTTTTTTTTTTTAGTTTAGCTAACTGCAGAAAAGCCACTTCTTAAACTGGCACAAACTGGCACAACTTAAGAATTGAATGAAAGCCAAGCTTCTTCGTCAGTGGGTGGACTTGGTTCGGCTTGGTCAGTCTGCAAGCACGCAGGAATGTTTGAGCTGCCTTTGTGTGTGCTACTGAGGCAAGAGATGTTTCATGAACACTGGAGCTGCATGAAAAGAAGACCCTCCACTTCCTGTTTGAATCAATGTCCATATTATTTTGAGGGATTACATCTTGCCTCTGGTGTCCGTGACTGCGAAGAGACTGTTCCTGAAGATAGGAATGTAGGGCTAGAGAAGGATATAGTCTTTATCTTGTTTGCAGAAACTGCCAGCAAGTCTGGTTATTGCATTGCTGTATTTTGTGAAGTGTATTGAGGCTCCCTGAGGGAGCAGGACTCAGTCCAGCATGGTGTTTCACAGGGGTCGGTAGCTCAGAAGTCAGGCCCATTCAGATGAGAGCACTGAAATTCACATTTAGGCATAGACTGTGTGCCAGGAAATAATATAAAGAGTTCATAGCCTTTGATCCACAGTCTGTTGTATGTGGAGGGTTTGCACAAAATATGCAAGCTTTTTATTTTTTGTAGCAACTAAATAGACTTGTATTTATTAACTGAACCTGATCGTCACAGTCACTATCCCTCAGTGAGAAACTCTGCTCCCCTTTAGGCAACTTCTGTGTCTGTCCTTTGTTTCTGTTACTTTTCTGTCTGCTTTTTTGTATGTCTGTCATTCCTCCTCCCTCCTTTCTTTTCACTGTCTCTGTGTGTCTCCTTTGTTATTCTCCCTTCATTTCCTTCTCTGTATTAAATCACCTTTCTCACCCCTGAGGGCTTAAATAGCATCATCTTCCCGGTTCCAGCTGGAAAAAAAGATCTTCAAAGACATGGTTAGTAATGACACAGACATGTCATCAGTTTGGGAGTTGCCATTCCAGTGAATATAGATGTTCATACTTGGTCACGTCTGCAGGCTTGGACAGATAGCGCGGCACTGCTTAAGGAAATCTTGCATTCATGGCAGTATCTGTAGCCCTAGAGCACAGCAATAACAGATGTTTAAAAAAACCATTGTCCCCAAAATACATCATCTAAATTGAAACTGGCCCAGGAGCAGTGTATTTCACCTCATGCCCCCAGCCGAAAGCTGTGAAGTGATCTCTTAAACTCACCTAGGGTGAGTTTTAGACTGGGGACATGAAGTGAAATACACTGCTTCTGTGTCAAGCTTCTGGGTGAGTTTAAATGATCATAATTAGAAATGAATGACTCAAAATCCCATTTCCAGTCATCCAGTTCTGTAATCTGCACATGCCATCTAATAAGAATTTGTGTATTACCCATCACTGGAGTTACTGTGCTGCTCATCCAAGTTTAATTGAAAAATAATCATAATCTATTCAGTGTTAGATTTAATGCATAAATGAGGTACTGTGAGCAAAACACAACTTCTGAAACATCTATTACCATGGACTCTATTGTCTGGATTAAGTTCAGATATTAGTGCATGTCATTCTGATATTTGGGTGATGTCATTCTGGTATGTGACTTTGCCAAGTATGCCTCATTATTACTTTTTGAAACCAACCTATAGGCAATGAATTCTTTTTCCTTTAAATGAAATGAAATATTTACAAGCTGTTACTTATTGCAGGAATTTAAATGAATGAAGCTTCTTTTGAAAACAAACGGAAGCTGAGGAAAGCAAAGACAGCAAATGAGTGTGAAGCTGTTGTAGAAGGGAAACTCTGCAGCTCATATATACAAGCTTTGTGGCTTTCACTGAGCCTTGAAGACATGGGAGTCAAAAGCAGGAAAGTGCTAAGGTCTTGGTTTCTGGCATAGCTTGTTTGTGTGATGCAAGTGCACTTGCTGTGCAGTCACTACAGTTCATGGAATGCAGGAAGATGAACAGATTGAGAGCGCTTTTATCTAACATGAAATTGATACTGTCTTATGGGAATGACTTCTAAGAAGAATATAAGAATGTCTGTACCAGGCTAGACCCGTGGATGTCTAGGGAAGAGCATCAGACTCCAATGAATATTTTGTGATCCTTCACCTGACAGCTTTTCTGGCCAACAGCAATTTGTGGCTCAGGGGTAGTTGTAAAAGCTTTTCAGGTGCAAGAAACATACCTTGTTTATAAACATGAAAATGAGAAGGAAGATGAGCGTATATACTTAAATGCAGCAGCTAGCCAAAATTGCTAGTATTGAATTTCTATTGATTACATCATCCTTTCCTGAAAGCTAAATGAGTTCAAATTTTGGGGTGTGTTCTCCGAGCGACTTAAATTTTGTGGATCTGTAGCTACATTTTAGAATTTCAAAACCATTTCTTACTATATTGATTTAAATAGTATTTAAATTCCAACAAATTATATAAAATAACAAGTAGACCTATCAACACATAATTTACAAAAAGTACTTCTTTTCTACGGTAAGTGTCTCACTGATTTGGGAAGTTTAAAGGATACTATTTCTCTTGAGTGAATGTTGTTTCTAGAAAGAAAGATGCATGGCAAAAGTAGTTTTTAGATGTCTTTTTGTTTATATGGAATTTATTAAAGTATCCTTTTAGAAGTGTTGGATGATGGTACTATCATATGGAAAAAGTACTAAGTGTCCTGAATGTTTAAAGTTGAGTAAAAGTTTGTTAAATGAACAACCTCATCTAAGCCAGGATTAATTTTAAATTCAAGCCATTATTATCTTGGTACATAACCAGTACAGTATATGTTCTTATCAACAAGTGAGTCTCATTTTTAATTTATGAAAGTTTACCTGAGAGTATTCAAATGTCTTACCCTTTCCAAGTATTAAAAAATGTGTTTGATATCTCAGCGTTTGACTTCAAAACAGCTGATCTTCTGGTGTGCTGTATAATAAAGTTGTTATGATACATACAAGAAATTCAGCTTGTTCGTTCCAAGTTTGCATGGCGTAATTAAGCTAGGTTTTTGTTCAGTAAAAATTGGTGATTCTGTAAAAACAAAAGTCAATCCTTATCTCTTAAGTTACTTTAAGGCCAATTTTAAAACAGGCATGATCAAGTTTCTTAGGTTTTAAGAAGTGCTGAAGGTGAATTTTGAAAATCTTGCTCGTTCTTATTTACAAATAGTTCATGATTTTTAAATAAAGATTTCTAGTGCTCTCTTTTGATTTTTAATATTGGATTGAAGGATATCAATAAAAGCATTCAATTATAGTGGACTGTCTACAGGCTCCATGGGAACCTGTGCCGTGATTAGGTTTCTCAGCTAGAGTAAAGCAACACCATTTAATTGACTTAAATTTCATCCACTATGGAAGGATTCTTAGGTTCGATTTGTCTCACAGTTAGTGGAACGTTCACAATAATGGAAAAGAAGAGGTGCAGGAACCTACAAAATGGGGAAAAGTAAACAGAAACAGGTAATATCACAAGAATTACATTTTAATTGTTTAATTCCATGCTGTTCTTTCTTACTGTTTTTCCTTTTCAATTTTTCCCCTAAGCATTTTTATATTATCAAGTTTAT
Organism: Buteo buteo; assembly: GCF_964188355.1. Taxonomy (NCBI): domain Eukaryota; kingdom Metazoa; phylum Chordata; class Aves; order Accipitriformes; family Accipitridae; genus Buteo; species Buteo buteo. Next base: position 12,982,153 of record NC_134171.1, on the reverse strand, counting down.
CTAGAAAACCCCAGCTTGTTAGTTCAAGCAGAGGTTTGTTGATTTTTGCCTTTCTTTGTCTTCTTACTTGCTCTTAGTCCTCTACCTTCCTTTCTATGGATTGGTTAATTTAATCTTTCTAGCTGCTGTATTGGTTTGTTCAGCATCGCTAGGGTCAGCATGTTACATATGGAAGGCACATCACGTGAAGGAAACTAATATCCCGATCAACTTACCATCACTGCAGATAGAGGGAAACCAGCTGGCATGAGTGAATTGATTTCTGCATCAATCTCCTTGCACAGGCAATCAATTCAACAGAGAGAAACGAGACCTGAGTCCTCATCACTTTCCTGTTGTAGAAGGCTCCCTATATTGGAGTCTCATTCTTCTGACTTCACTGATGCACTCTGCTATCACTTAGCTATGAGAGCAATGGTACTCCATGCAGTGTTACTGAACCCGAAGCCTGTAACAGGCAACAGCAGGCTTCGGTGTGTTTTGGATCAGATCCTTGGGCTAGTGCTGCAACCATACTAGTCACCGTATTAGTTAAGAGGTATTTAAGCCCCAAAAAGCATTAGGAGGGATCTCTCCTTTCTCATTGCTAACAGCATGAGGTTTAGCCTGATAACAAAGCAGGATCAATTTTATTTGTAATTTTTTAGTATACCCAGCTGCTTTTTTTAGTTTCTGAATCAGACACATGCTAATAATTCTGAAGAATGACACACAGTTTTAGTAGGCATCATTATTATATCTACATGGGGAAAAAACCATGGTGCTTTCGTTCTCCTCTCTCACTTTTTTGGTGAAGGAACAGTAGTGCAGCAAAGCAGGTCTGTTCTATAATAAAAATATTCAGGGTGCTATACTGTATAACTTAGGTAATGGCTTAAATAGTCAAGTTAAAGAGAAAATAATTAGAAGGCTAATGTGGATTCACCCTTCCCTATTACCACTTAAAGATGTTGACTGTAGAGTTCTGTTACTGCTTCATTTAGCTTGACTGTAGTGATGACCTAACTCCTTGTGTGTCACACTATTCGTGTTGGGATATGAAGTAGGGTTTTTGTGTCACTGGATCAGAGCATGTAGCACCTGTGGCTTTTCTGATACCATAGAATTAGGAGTAAATAAGCTGACGTTGGCTTACGTAAGGGAACAGACTTGCTCTGCTTTGGTCCCAAAGGTGTCACTGATTCTATTTGCATTACATGGTCAAATATTTGTATATGGTATCATTGAGGCTAACAAAAGGTTGTCATAGGGCAGTGTTTATGTCACAAATTGTGACATTTACTTGTTGATGGGATAGTATAATGTCAGCATGTCGTGGTGCAAATGTCATAATTTTGTGATGTGACAAATTGTCCCTAAGGATAGACTTTTTGAGAGACCTTAAAGGATGTTGGAAAAATGAATGGGTTTAGACTGATTTTATTTGCGTCAAATTTAGGAACAATCAGAAGTTTAGAGAGCAAAGCTTGCAGCATTTTGTATCACTTTTCATTCTTGAAGGGTCTTTGCTAATGTCAGAAACTTTAGTCATTATATACATGATGTTTCCTAAGCAGGCAAATTTGTTGATTCATCATGCTTCAAGGCAGCTCAAGAGATGACAATTCTTCAGTAGCTAACATGTTTAATTGGACCATTCTTCATTTGTAGCAGACTGGATTTTCCTATTTTAACCACAAAATAGTAGGAGAATTTGGAAAGTTTCCAGTCTGTCAAAACTTAAGTGCAATAGGAAGTAAGATAATTTTGTTTGTATTTGTTCAGTCCTTCATTCAAACCTTGTTAGAGGCAATTGTGAAGCATACTAAGCAGTGCTGCTTATATCTTATCTACAAGGCAAATTCAACTGGGATGGCTGTGCTTTGTTAACAACTAAACCGAACCAGAAGTATATTTGGTATTGCAATGTATTCCTGGGCAGTTCCCCATGTATGCCTGAGACATACTGTAAGAAACTGAAGGAGAGGATGTTCAGTAATTTTAAATAAAATTAAGACATGTAACCTGCACTGAAATCAGATCCTTTGAGAATGTTGATTGGGTTTCTTAAATGTGAAGGGATATTCTGGCAAGAATTGAAGGCTGCAGCTTTTTCTGTGGAAATAGTAGATTTATGCTTTTGTAGAAATAGACTCAATGGAAAATTTGTTTGTCCAAGCACAGAATAATTAAATCATAGATTTGCTCTTCAAGTGACGTGTTTCTGGATTTCATGATGCAATTTAGTCTTAGGCTGGCCTAGTGATACTTCGGGGTGGTGGTGGCGGCTTACTCTGTCAAACATGGGTCAGGAAAGCCACATGTAATAGCACTAGCGGGCAGTATCCTGCCCTCTCTTCCTGAAGAGCTGTGCACTCATTCTGAGCTGGACTTCAGATGAGTGATTTTGTATGAAACTACTTTACAGTAGATTTAGAAAAAGTTCTGATGAAATTTGTGCTTTCCAAATCTGTATGTTCTTAACTTTGTGTTCGCACAGAATTTTGTTTTGTGTCCGTGCTGTATGTGAAACTGTATATGTAGGTGGTTTCAGGCGCTTACTCTACTACTTTAGATTTCATGCAGAAGTTTGAGCTGCTCTTCTTTGAAAACACAGATAAATATAAATAGAGTGTGTTCTTTTGTAAAATTTTCTAAGTGAGGCTGGGATGGGCAGTCCCTGGACGACTCCTCCCCAGGAGCTGGGGGAAACCTGTCCACTTATGTCAGCTTTAACAATGGCACTATTGTCAGAGAACCATGCTCATGCAGACTCTTCTTGCTATACTTGGCCAATACTGAGCTAATGCTCCGTGATTACACCAGACTGTAACTTGCTACTAAGGAAGAGAATTTGAATAAAGAAAAAAACATAGTGTTTGATGGAAATGAACAGTGTTGAACAAACTTTGAACAGCTTTCTAATCAAGATATTTGGACATTGGGTACTTTTTTCAAAGCACTTGGTCTGGAACTGATCCAAAGCCAGTCCTTCTCCTGAGCAAATTCGTAAAGTAGGACCCTTTTGCTCAGATTACCAACAGTGTAAGCCTTCGTTTCTGTAGTTTCTGTGTCAGTTCAAAGAGAGGCTCCAGGTGAGTTGTGATTTCTCTGTCAGTGGTTGCAACACGATGCAGTTCCTGCAGAAATGACAAACAAGGTGGGTCCGGTTGTTTTTGCATCTCTTGGGCTTCAGGAGAACCACTTCTGCTTTGCGGGGCTGCCAGAGGCTTTCTGTTCAAACTTGAGCAGGTAACTTGAATCTTTCTGTATCTAAATGTCACATATGGAAATCTTGTTCCGCCTCTTCAGTTATAAGGGCAACATCAAAGATCATGAAGTGTTTGGATACTTTGGAAATTTGTGTGATCATGTTACCATAGGTAAACAGAAGGAAAAAGAGAGGCAAGCTACACAGGAAAGTTATTTTTCTGATGTTAGTCTGATAAAGGGAATCTCATTTTACAGTCCCTTATCCAGAGCTTTCATGTGGCTTTACATCCTACATGATATTGCTTATTAAATGCTGCCCTGTAAAAACAGTAGAGCATTATGAATGATTTTTCATTTACATATATTTTTAATGCCTGATAGTTGCATTAGTGAAATATGCTGCTTCTTATTTTGATATAAATTATTTTCTTTCTTAATAACATCTACTTAAAAAATCTTTGGAAAATTTTACCTTCCTTAAAGAATGTTTGGGATTTTTAAAATTCTTTTTATCAACTATATGTTTTTTTAATTTTAATTTGGTAAGAGTTATAAATTTCTTAGGATGATTGCATACATAATAATTTGAAAGGTGTCTGGCATTAGTTCTGTAAAAACAATCTGGATGTTCTCTGATCTGGATCTACAGAGCCATAAAATATATATGGCACTGTATTAAGTTTTATAATGCTCATTACTTCAATGTTGTACCTGTTGGGTAGAAAATCACTGAAGTGGATGAAGAGTATTGCTCTTTGAGCAGCAGAAATATTAGAAGTGCTTTTACATGGCCCCTTCTAGATAGGAGTTTCACTGCAGGGTTCAGCAAAGAAATAATTAGTATTTAAACTGTTTGCAAAGGAATATGACTATTCCTCCAGAGCAGAAGAATTACAAATCAGTGGAGTGCTGCAGGATTTTTCTTTGGGCTAAAATAATTGCCGTATGAGGTCTTCAAGATATAATGAGGGATATCTGTGGTCTAGCAAAGTGAGCTTAAAACTCGATATAGTAGGACCATGTTTTTCTTTCACATGACTGTCATTGTAATTTGGGGCAATGCTCTTTGTTCCTGTTCCAGTTGTTAGAGCTGTATTAGCAACATAATCTGTGTGTTTTTAAAATTAACTGTGCCTTCATATTTAGTTACTTTCAGGGTCAATTGCTAAGCTACTTAGACAACAAATTTAACCTACCTGCTTTGTAATCACTGTAATCGGTACTCTGGAAGGCCTGGGATCTACATGCGTGTTGTACAACATCGATCATTGTACTCCAGCAATGAGCTCCAAAAGGTTAAATATTTAGACAGTGTTAGCTGACCTTCTGCTTATAATTGTAGCTCTAATAAACCTTAATATTTGTCTTGATATCTTTCTATTTTTGAAAGGGATTTTTGTTTATGATATGTAGAAAACGCATTTATTTAATAGGCATTGCATTAGCATTGCTAATGGTCATAATGTGTTTAGTTTCAAAGGATACATGCTTTGAAATTTACTGCAGAATAGTGGAGGTGACACCATTCATTTGTGAGTGTCTAGGAGAAAGTCATGTTAATGTTTTAATTTTAGAATATGTCGTCGTAGTGTTCTCCTTCCATTACTGAAGTGCCAGTTTTTTGGTCTCAGCCGAGATGTACAGGATGTGAAACAGTCCTGTAAGTATCGTGGTGTTGTCCGAAAAGCGGATTCATCACCTGGTGTGCAACGAGCCAAGAACCACACACTCAGGAGAGACATTATTTATTTCATATTTGCGCAAAGATGGGTGCTGGGTGGTAATTCCACAAAGCCAGCACAGCCTGCAGTTAAACAAGCAAGCAATTTATACAGATTTAGATCACCCACTTAGTTTCCAAAGTCCTTCCCCAAAATCATTATTGGTAGTAGCTTATCTGCCACCATTTCTATTGGGCTAAGGTTTTCTCTGCTTCGAATTAAAAGTACAGTGTTCTTTTATTCTACAGCACATGCTCAAGGAGTGTGTGTGTGGGGGGGTAAGTCTTTTAGATCTTGAATTGAGTCGGTGGTCGTGATCTCCCCCTGCCGCCTTTGCCTTTCCCCTACTTCATGCTGCTTTGTCAATCATTCGGCCTTGGGTACCTTCTGGAGCAGGATGTTTCCTTTCTATCAGTCTTTGGTTCCTTCTTCAAGGGTATAGTGGCTGACAAAGCCTGCATTGTTTATACAAAGTAACTAGGCCTAGGTAGTGAAACTGTTGAGTAGTGGTCCTCCTTAAAGGACAATGCCTTGTGTTTAACCCTAAATTGAGCAGTAACACCACAGTTAGGCTATAACTCAAACATATGACTACAATGGTACAAAGCCGGAAGAAAACGTGAAAGTTGGTGGGGGGTGTATAATCCTCAGCTCTGTTTTGCACGATGAGAGGTTGTTGTCTAGGTTTTCGATGTAAGCAACTTCTGAATTTAAAAAGTGGTATGCTTGCCTCATTTATGTGAGCCATCCAGGTTCACCTGTCTATTGTATGGGTTTTATATGCTTTGCAGTATGCTGATTTTGCATTCTCCCAGGTTATAACCCTCTTAAAACAAACCTTCCAAAACCAGGGTTGTTTTTAAGTTGGTTCATTTCACTGTACTGGTGCATGGTGCAGCTCTGCAACAATTGCACCGACACAACAGACAGGGCATCAGACATAGGCAAGGGGCTGAGAACAAGTGGCCAGAGCAGTAGGGAAACGGGAACTTTGGGAAATAGCTTCACTGCTGAATCAGTGTGTTGTGAAACAGATTCCTCAACGTGTAGTTTGCTGCCTGTTTCTCTGGGTAGCAGTGCTGTTTTAAGCAGCCACAGAGTATTTCCAGGCCTGTACAAACGCTCTTGGTTGGTGTCAGTGTAGTTGTTTGTGGAGAACTGAACTGGAGAATTGATCGTGATAAGAAGAACCTGGACAGCTGGGTTAGGCTATTTTCTTTAGTGTCTGATTTAGATCTGCCTTGCTTTAGTTTACTTCTTTCCATATCCACTAGGGATATGGAGGAAAGTTTATTCCTTGTCTCTTTTCATCAAGCCTTAATATATCTGAAAGCCTTTATTATGCTTCGCCTGTGTCTTGCATTCTTTAGATTTAATAACCTCAGCTTTGTCATCCTTTCCTTGTTGCTCACTTGGTGCTGATTTTCTAGACCTCTCATCATTTTTATTGCATTCTTCCAGGCTCTCTCCAGTAAATTCACATTAGTCCTGTGATGCTCTGGCATGAACACACTCTTCCAACTCAAGGTCTTTAGGCTGGAGTAGAAGTTTCCTTTCTGAGACTCGCAGTCTGCATGTGTCTTGCAGCCTTTTTATCAATTACCTTATAGTGCCATGCTGCTACAAAAAACGCAGACATTATTGTCTTACGATACATTAACACTCCCAGCTATTTTGCTGAGTGTACTTTGCTCTTGCCTATTCTGATTATGCGTACTTTAGTATTTATGCTCATTGACTGCTGCCGTTCTTGCTGAATGGCACCCGGCCATTTTTGATCATTTTTCCAATTTGTGAAGATCATTTTGAGTTCTCATCTTGTACCTCAGTCTGTATGTTTCAGCTTGGTGTCATCCTCGGAATTAATAAGCATAGCTATTTCAAGCAGATGTTAAATACCAGACTCAGGACATGTTTCCTTGCAAACCCACTTGATGGAGAGGGTATCTGTTGCCTCTCTGTATGTCTAAAGCCTGTTACTCTGCTATATGAGGGAATTAGATAATTTTGATAGTATTTGCTTTTGAGAATTTCACATTGGACTTTACTCATTGATTGCACACAGTTTATTTAGTGATAGCTTCTACAATTTTTCTGGGAATTGAAGCTACACTGACTCGGTGGTGCTTTCCAGACTCCTCCTACCCCTTCTCCTCTTTTTATAAAAATAAGTTCAATGTCTGTCCTTTTCTGGTCATCTGGTATGCACCCCAATTTCCATTCCTTTTTTAACAAGTGAGTGAAACAATCTCAAAAGTTATGGCAGTGTCTGAGAATCTGAGGATGATGTTCATCTCCACCTTACCTACTAGTATGCTTCTGTCACCTTGTTCTTTGTTACAATACCACCTAAATTCTTCTTTCACCTTTCTCTGTCTCCAGACACCTGTTACTTTTCAATCCATTTCACCTAGCTTTGCCACCACAGCTCTTTGTGCAGCCTTGTGGTAAAGCAGATGCGTGAACTGATTTGGGTAGTCTACTAGCTCTGTGGTCATTCTCCACAAGGTCTTCCCTTTTCATGCTTTGCATGACACCCCCCAGCCCTTAACCCTCCCACCATGTTGGGGGAATCACATGTGGAGAAGTCTGTATCCAGAAGTGACCAGCAGGAAATTTTGGCAGAGGCGGCGTTCTGCTCCGTTCCTTTTCCAAAATGTTTTCTGGGTAGCTTTGTTCCCTTCATTGGTAAACTCTGTGAGTTGAATTATTTTTCTTGCTGATCAAAATAATGTACAAAGATAGGAATCTTTTAGAAAAACATGTATTTCTAGACTTGTGTGGCTTTTACGTCACATGGCAAACTCTGCTTTGAATTAGTGCATCTGCTTCAAGGCCCGCATAGTGTCATTGGGTTTTGCATGCCATTGCCTGGATGTTCTTCCACACTGGAATATGGGCACACAGCATATGGCCTCCCACACCTCCTCCCACCTCTGCTTCACTGCACTTTTGCTGCTGGGCATTCTCTTGGTCTTCTGTAATTTGTTTTTTCTTTATTTCTTCTTTTTATTCTCCTGACACTGCTGGCATTTTCTTTCTCTCTTCCTCTGCATCCTTAATTCTTCAACCTGCATGAGCTTCATAATACGTTGCTGGATTATAGACATAGGTAAATTTTGTATAAGCAAAATAAACAGCTGGTAAAAATAAGTTCTACTAAAATCAGTGAAGGATCAGAAGCTTTGTGTGCATATATATGTACTTACTTATGTCTCACTTGAAATACTTTGTAGTTTAACCTCTCATTTATGTTCTCCCCAGAAAATCATTGAAATGTTTACAAATAATGACCTCTGTTGCCTTGCTTGTATGTTTACTTTTCACTGTCCCTTTACCCATGTGGCCAATATGAAATCTATGCTTCTGGAACAGTACCTTATATGTCACTTAGTATGATTTTGATTGTGATCTTGGAGTAGGGCATATAGGTGCTACGGTAAAGTGGGTAATAATATTCAGCAGATGTTAATGCATTAAACATAGGAGTTCAGAGGCAGGCTTCTCACTTTTATGATTATTACCGCACAGTGTTTAAGTGTCCCTGTGTCTTCCTAGGCAGATATCTGGAATTTATTGAGTGGAGTAAATTCCTTCTGGGTGTTTACAGGAAGAAGTGACAAATGTGATTTGATAACATTGACAATTACACGATTCCCTTCTTGCTGGTGAATTCAAAACAACTTTTGAGAGCAATGTGAAATTAAGTTAGGACCAATGCCAGCCACTGCAAGTTACAGTAAAACCAAGTGTTTGGTTAAACCCTCAGAGCTGCAGAATTTCTTACAGAGACATTCAGACAACAGAAGAAAAATACCAGAATGTTAATAAGCTTTATGTCTACAAGAATTAAACTGATTTTTCAGATAAACAGAAGTGCATAGCTTGCTGAACAGAACAAAGAAGAAACATTGCCTGTGCTTATACCAAGCTGTCGCTACAGACAGTGTGATGAAGCTGTTGAGGAAAGTTGAAGAGTAACCAGTGGTACAGGGGGTACTAGTCAGCAAAGTGTGTCTGCTGTGCACACAGGAATGCTGTGGTAATTACACACGTTAGGTGGCTGTTTCTGGTGCAGTTCATGTGTAGCAAAATGCCTCACTGTCTTGTGTGCTTTACATTGCAAGTTGAGTAAGTTTCATAGACTACTAATGGCATTTATGTAGGTAGAGGAAGACTGAAAATGGGCAGGGCTTGCCACTAAGCATGAGGAAACTGAAATGCTGAAGGTATGGAACTGTGTATTTCCCATGTATTACTACGGAGGTCAGTGAAGCTTTATTAGCAGTTGTGTACACTGTCCTAGGAGACCTGTTGTAAAGAAGTGCTAAGAGCTATAATATGAGAGTTACCACTGGTAGGATCCAAAGACTTCACTAGCTGAGGGCTATGCAAAGCCAGTGCTCTTTAGGAGAGTGCTGAAGGAAGGCTTAGCATGCCAGAAGAGAGAGGTCTTGGGTCTTCAAAAGACATCTTAAAATACTTGGTGTCAGGTAGTTTCACTGAATATTAGAGAAGGCTCTGTATTTTACAATGTTACTGCTTGGACTGTTTTTTAATAGGGTCAGTGAGTTTTTGGAGCTCAGTGGTGTTCTTGCTGTAGAAAGAAACAAAGGTGAAGTTTGTAAATATGTAACAAAGGCTCTGAAAATATTTTGGGAGAACTTTGGAAACAAAGAACAGAGGAGATTGTGCCAGTGGGAGTTTCCATTGTGATTAGCAAGTCCACCATCTCTCTGCGAGCCAGGAAGTTGAGCTCTGAGATAGTGTGGGGTCATGTTGAAAGTCTGAGTATATTAGAGATTTGGGAGTTTTGTGATGGGGAAAAGTCATACTGTGTTATGGCCATCAGGCTCAATTTTTCACTTTGGCTTTACTAGAGCCAGATTTGATTTTTGAACAAGTCCCATAATCAATCTTTTCCTTGACCTTGATAATCTACCTTTTATTTTCTTTTTGATCCTTTTTGTCTATTCAGATAAAACTTCAGTGAAAAGGCAGTTTCTTACCATGCATTTCTGCAGCATAAAGCGCAGAGGAATCCCAAATTTGAACAGAGTTTTGAAGTTCTACAATGCGGAGAGAGGAGTTCACCAAAAGCAGAGCTAGTGCAAATTATTTTGCCTGCTGAGCTGTAGCAGATCTTTAGGAAAAGTTTACAGAGAGAGCATTGGCTCCACTTGTCTAATAACCTAGGCTTCAGTAGTTTGTGATCCCACATATGTTCTGCTTCAGACTAGATAATTAGTGTTGCCAGTGGTTATCACTTCCTGTGTAATAACTCATATCTATCCTGGACTGGAGGATGATAAGCTTTTGTTCCATCTAAGGGTGGCTGTGCATCCTCATGCCACTGTATATATACTACTTAAAGAGTAATAATCTGTCTCTGGCCTTTCTTGCTTTTGCTTTTCTGTGCCAGTGAGCATCTTTCAGGGTTTGAGAGAGAGAGTGAGTGGGTGATACACTTCACTGGGGAATGAGGACTGTTAAGAGGAGGTCATGCTATATCATGCTAGAGTATTTCTTTATCTTTAACTTGGGCAGACAAGACTTCCTGTCACCTAGGGAGCATATTTTAAACTTCCAGGGTGGGAAAAAATGCCTGTGCGTTTGCTTCCTGAGTTAGAGACATGTCATCCAGGGCAATGCAGCATATAGAGCTTACCAGGAGTATTTAGCCATTGGTCCATATCAGCATGCACCAGATCAGCCTGTAGAGTTTCTGGTAACTTGATCGTGGCTTGCAGAGAGCTTGTTTGAAGATGGTGCTCTCTGCGCCTGGACAGCACCAGTGGCTTGGAGGGGGCACAGGTATGGCTCCATGCTCCCAGTTTTCTTGGGAGAAATGTTTACAGCACAGCATCCTGTTGTGACTAACTAAGGAGTAGAGGGAACAAGTGGGGAGCAGGAGGCCATTTTTATAATTTCTAATTGTAAATACTCCTTCAGTTTGTCTTCACGCTGTTCTGAATCAGAGTCAATAAGGAATAAGCAATGAGGCATAAGCAGAAGTTAGGAGTAAGACGTACAGTGTAACTGAGCCCCAAAACGTTTACAAGATCATACTTTGATTTTTAAACAATTGCTTAAACAGATAGTTTATTGATAGAAGGACATTTCTTGAGTTTGAAAATGATTTACGATTTATACAGTAATTGAAGTGGCAGTTACTTCATCACACTTAAGTTTATTGATTCCATTAGTACATTGACCTCCTTTGTGCTGAACCACGAGTTTGAACGTCTGTGCCGTGTGGGATAAAGTAAAAGGAAAAGATGCTATTTTCCTAACTATTTTCCTGCAGGACCCAGTTTTCTGCAGTAAAGAAATTAAAGCAAACAAACTAGTGGAAAATGAAAAATCACAGGAGAAACGATGCTTTGAATCTCGTTACATGTGATGCATTTTTCAAAGTAACTTTGTGTTTATCAGAGGATGGCTTTTCTACAGGTCAGTGATGGATACTGAGTTTGCTGCTCTGTTAAAGTGGCTAGCATCCATATTCCAGCAGTTTGAATAAGCAGAAATCCAGAAGAATATGAAAACTATCACATGAATGGGAGAACAAGGCCAGCTGGAAAGTGATTTCTGTATGATTCCACTTTGTATATTCTACATGTTAAATAACAGTTTCCACACTTGTATTTCTCCCCAGAAAGATCGCTCATAGTTGGGCGATGCTCAAAGCTGCAAAATAAAAATGTGGAGCGTTGGCATGTGAACTCAATGGGAGCTGAAAGACAGAAATTGCAGAAAGACAGAAATCTCTCTTTAGAGCAAGCTGCCTTCTGCTGCAGTCTCACTTAGTCTTATCTCACCTTTGGGAAGATAGTGGCTTTCTGCACCAAACAGTGCCTGTAAGAGCAGGAGCTGCTGCCTTGCCAGGAGTAAGTGATCCTCCGGCTCTGTCTGCCCTCCCTGAATTCCTGGCATCATTCAGCTTGTGGCAGTTCTCCTGGACAGTGTGGTATGAAAGCTGGTGGTCTGCCATGGCACTGAGTGCTCATCTAGTCTGAGCATGGCACTAAGGAATGAACATTTTGGCTGTTGCTGAGTGTCCCTTAGATTTGATAGGTTTTCTGCTTTCTCCCCTTAATCACTGATGAAAGTCAGCCAGACTGAAAGGACATGTTTTGCTCTTTGTAGCTGGGAGACAGAACAAAACAAAGTAAAGATTTGGCCCTTGGGATAATTGAAATGAGAATAACCCATCATTCTGTGTCTGGTGGAAGGATAGTTAATATTTTTACCATTGACAGTATATGCTGGGCTAATGGATGTAAAGCTTCAAAAGCATCTGAAGGATATTCTGACCATTGAATCATGCAATTCTGAAAAATAAAGGACTTTGATTACAACCAAGGCTCCATACAATGGTATCAAGCTAACATTCAAGGTCTCTTAGCAGTACTTAGATACTGGTAGAAGAGTTATTTAGCAAAGTCATCTTAGGAGCACCATATTTTTAACAGCATATTTGTGCCTGGATTACCACAAAATGAGTTTTGACATGATTCCAAGAGCACCTTTTCATGGGATTTGGCCCAGGCATGCCGTGCTTCCACTGGGGTGAGCCTGGACAAGCTGAATGAGAAAAATAGAAATTGAGAACTGTCATGCTCTTTCCAAAAGGTTTTCAAGCAGATTTGTTTTTATCCTATTGCAAGATGGAAACTTTTGCATGCAGAGCCTGATTCAGAGACCAAAGGGATCGCATAGTCTTGCATTTATTAAATTGCGATGTGAGTTGGGCCATATGGCACAGAAGCAGAACAGGGGGATTGTGAAAGGTTTTCTCCAGGGATCCAACTCTCTTCCTGTGACTACAGTGGAGTTATTACCATTGTACGGTACGGACATGCGCAGATGCTGTACTGAGAAGTGCAGTATAGTAATCTGAACTGGACAGAATTAATTTCTTCTATATGACAACAAAGTCTCTGGCCATATTACGAGGTTGGCCTCTTGTCATCTTTTCTGATTGTGGTACTCTAAATTTGGACCATCTGTGTGGGGTTATATTACTGTTGTTGCTCAGAAGTTTACAAGCTTTCTAACAGCCAAGTGGAAAGGGCATTTCTCATTATTGTACCAATGGCCGAGACATTAAATGCTTGTTGTTATGTTCACAAATGAGTGTACAGATTTTTGGCAAAACCAAGGAGTCAGATTCGCTCATGCAGATTAAGGTTTTATTACAGTATGTCCAAGGGGGTTGTATACACCCAGGTCGAACCACTGGGTCTTTGATGTGAAACAAAGAGTAGGTTTTAGATAAATGATAGAATTGTCATAACTTTATCAGCATTTTTTTTCTCGTTTTCATCAGTTTGATTAAGAAGAAAACAGGATCTAATTTAATTTCCCTTCATCCTCCCTGTAAAAATCTGTTTTACTGGCAAATTAGACTGATGAGAATTTCTGAAAATTTTATCAAGCAAATACTTTCCATCTGACAAGGCTGAAACTCCAAAGTTGCCAGGAAACCAGAAAGCTAGTGTGACGTTAATTAGAGGAGATGGTCTGGCTCTTGCTTTTGCCATCTAACTCCATTTTTCTATCCTTGCATCATTTCACAGAGAAAGCCCAATAACTATTTTAGGTTCAGTAGCCAGCTGATTGTCTTGTCTTTTAGATTGCATAGCATGAATAAAAAACCTGTTTATGTGCAAAAGTATCATGACATATTTGTCTGTGCTACCTATGAAAATACAATAAACTATTTAGATTTTATGTGGCCCGAGCTTAAGGGAGAAAAGGGGGAATGGTGACCAAAAGAGTGGTTGAGCACACAAAAACTGCAAGAAATACCTTCCACAAGCTCACTGTTATTACTTTATTAGAATGATGTTTAGGAACCGGTATGAATACTTTGAATACAGAAACGGTTATGCTTCCCACCTCCTGATTTAAGGAGATGCATAAGGATTAAATTAAAGTAAATATGCCTGTAATTTACTGTATTGCATGCATTCAGCGTACTTGCTCTTTGACAAGTATCCAGCTCTGTTCAGTGCCAGCTACTTCCTAATCAAGTAATAGATGAGGCTGGGAGGAGGCTGCTTAGCATCCTTTGGTTGAGCTTTTGCTGCTGGGTAAAGAGGTTTAAGGGGGCTAGCTGCAGAATAAGCAAGAGGAGGCAGGATGCTATAGGAGCAGGGATGCTGGGAGCGTGGAAGATGCTTCAGCTCCTTGTTGTAGGCATTATTATACCTTTTTCTTTAAAGGATCATTGGTTAAAGTGCATAAATGGTGATTAAAGAAGTGGATTTAGTGTCTACAGTTGTGGTGTTGATGCTTGTCATAAATGAAGTGATCCACTATCTCCCTGGCTAAGGACTGTAGGACAGAATTTTTAGAAGTGGTGGTTTTGAATGCATCCATGTTGTCTTTGTTGCTAGCCTAAATATTAGTTACTTTTTTTGTCATTTATCTGTCATTGCAGTGGCCTCCTGTCTTGTGAGGTTTATAAACACCAAAACAATACCACTCCCCACCCCCAACAACGAACTAAGAAGTAATTATGAATTTAAACTGAAGCTTCTTTAGTCCTGGGATCACAGGGAGTGACTACATTCATTGATCCACACTGTGGATGTTTTAGGACTGCACCTTCTATAAGGAGAATTAAACCACATATTAGGGATGAGTTTAACTATCCTGTGGAAAAACTGCAGAATAGTCTAAGTTTAGACTGTGCCATGAAGTGTATCCATTTTTTCCTGAAGTGTTTGTATGGAATTTCTTGAGAATTTTTGTTAGAAGCTTGACTTAAATGGAATCCTTTAAGTCATAATAATAGCAATCCTTTGTGTTCGATTATGGTTGTCATAGTTTTAGATCAACAGAAGCCAGATCAAAGTGGCCAGTCTCTGGGATCTTGAGCTTCTGCTTTGAATCTGTAAAATGGGAATAATGATGGTTCCTTATGTTTGTATAGGTATCCTGAGAATTAATTCATTAACATCCAGTTGCTGGTAATGGGAGGCCTACAAATACGTGGTGGGAGTGTTGGTATCAGGTATGGTTACGTACATACTATATCCAATGGGATTCCATGGGATACATAGTGAAATTTTTTAGGTTTTCTGAAGTTTGGTACTATGGACTCCACTGAGATGAGGGCAAAATTGGAAGCTGAAGTTCTTGTTTTTTTCAAGAGTATCAGTTCATGTGACTCTTCCTTTGGAACCCGAGACTTTGTTCTTTCTAACCATGGTCCAAGTTAAAACAAAAGTGAAATAATGTTTTCCATTGTCTCCCAATAGGCGTTGGGAGATACATGCATTGGATACATGCCTGCACCTTGATTATGTTATAAAATGCATGTAATGGTAATAGCTCTGGTTTGTGTTAGAGAGCTCAGTCCTGCGGTGTGCCGGACACTCCTGCTGGTTCTCAGTGCCCTTGCCGTGGCTCAGAGTGTTCAACGTGCCCCTTAGGACCATGTAACCAAGCTGAAATACATTGCAGTGCTCAATTATTTTTATTTTCATTTTACTGTTTTTTCTTTACCTCTCTCTTCATTGTTATCTGTTCTCTTCGTCTGGCTTTGGGCTCTGAATATTCTCCGGTCCATAACTGATTCTAGGTTGTTAATAAAGTTTTCCACTACCTGTCTACTTTTTATTCCCTAATGGGGAGCCTTCTATGTAGGAGTAGAAACTTCCATTCTGTGAAGATCTGGTAGGCCAAGAAGACTTTTTGCAGCCAAATTAATTTTTAATGGTGCACTGATTCAGTGTCTAGCAGCTTACATGTCAGAGTGTATGAGACTCACCCTTTGTCCCATCCCTAGCGCATTTCCCTTCAGCAGTCACTGTTTGTGCATTTTTTAATTTTTTTTTTTATTTATTTAGGGCCTTGAAATGCACTGGTCCTGCTTCATTAAGTTTTATTTAGTAAGACTGGATTGCGTTGGTGATCAGTTAAGCTGGTGAACGCTGACAGTTCAGTGAAACTACATACATCCCTGGTGTGCCGTCACGTGCACGCTGCTGCTGTTCTGTCTGCTGACATAATCCAAAACAGAGGCAGCTTTAAGAAAGTGCTATACCTAACTTACTTAACTTTTACATTTAGTGTGGAATGATGTAAAGCGCTCTATCATGGAGCAGGGGCTGGCACTCCTGGGTTTGGTTTTCCAGGCAGATCTGTAAGATGCTGGGAGTGCAGACGTTGGGATGCTGGTGCTGGCTGTCCTCAGTTGTTGTTGCTGTTTCTTATCATGTTACCACAGCGTCTAAGCTTCGCAGGCAGAGAGCTGAACATCTTTGTTCTATGTGCGCTGTACACAGAACACAAAATGTGGTTTGGGGAACACTTCACAAACTTGTATGAATAAAATTAATTTTCTGAAATTTATGCTCAAGTATTTAGATGAACATGGCTGTTTTTTTTCCCAGAAGTGATATGCTGCTTTTTTACCCTTACAAAGACCAAGGGCCTAGCTCTTATGGAAATAAATTAAGATAGCAAACCAAAGAGTTTTAAAAGTGATTAATTATAATAATATATTTATAACTATTTAATTATTTAAAATATTTAAGATTTTTGGATACCCATTTTGAGGGTTTTTTTAAAAGGATCATTTGAAAGGACTGAGAAAACAGTACTTTCTGAAAATTAGGTCCAGTTAAGGTTGCCTAATATGGAGATGAGTGCAAGTCAGCTCACCACTCACTTTTGAAAATCTACATCTATGTAATGTTGAGGAGCCTAATTTGAGGTCCCTGTTTGGAAACACTGATTCC
Organism: Buteo buteo; assembly: GCF_964188355.1. Lineage (NCBI taxonomy): Eukaryota > Metazoa > Chordata > Aves > Accipitriformes > Accipitridae > Buteo > Buteo buteo. Next base: position 12,965,484 of record NC_134171.1, on the reverse strand, counting down.
TTTTTTTTTTGTCTCCTAGCTTCATTTAATCCCTCTGTACAGGGGACTAAAAGAGATACACCTCATAATGTTGTTGTTGGAGTTAATACTTTTGAAAGACTCTCAATACATTATAAATTACACTTCTAAAGTATTAATTTATTTATTATTGTGCCCCTGGTGGAGACATACTTTGCCATTCTTTAGATCTCTGTGAAATGAGCACAATGGTATTATTTGGTATTAATCTATATTTTTCCTGTGGGGAATGGAAACCAATCGATGGAGGTAGGAAATTCTGATGAGCTCTGCCTTTGCAAGTTTTGTAGCTTAAGAGTTCCCTCTGCCACACTGCTGTTCCCTTAAGCTGAAATTTTAAGCTGTTTTCCTCTCTCATTTTGATGCCTACTTTGTAAAATATTCCTATTAACATCACATTTCTGTCCTGGATTATATCTGGTGCTGCTGTGTAGCTGAGAGGTGCAGGCGTTTCAACCCGGAGTGAGTTTGTGCCTTGTATTCATATTCAAATTTTGGTATCATCTATCTATGAAATTATTCATCAGATTCCTGTGTGAATGCTTTTAATGGTTTAATGTGTTCAGCTGATAACAAACTGCATGCTCAAACGTAATGTTGCTCTTTTTAGACTTGATTAGACTCTATCCTTGATTGTGATTTAATAGCTGTTCACAAGCTTGTTCGCTCTTGCTGTTGCATATTAAGTACCAAAGTATCCAGCCAGGTCTGCCAAAGTCTTTCAAGGGACCCTGGTTTCTCAAGGGAGATGAAAAGCCCTAAGTAGGCTAAAGCTTTGATTCAGGACTTGGATTGTGTTTGATTGTTCTTGATCACCAAAGATTTTGTCCGTAAATCCCTCTGGAAATGTTTTAAGTGCTCAAAGACCTGTCTTAGTGGTGGATTTTACTTTCCTAAAATGCTATCTAAACAATTAAACAAAATCCTTTTTAAAGCAATTAGCACAAGCAACAGCAGTCAAAACAATTCCAAATATAAGTTATGCACCTTCTCCTTTTCATTTCCCAAATGCCTGTCTGAGCTATTGTGCCAGAAAAAGCAATGTATGATTAGAAGCCAGCTATTTCTCATATGCTTTGTGCATCATCTCTAACATCTTGTATTTGTGTATCATGGGTACTTGCATGGCCCCAGTTACCATAGTCTCTGTTTTTTAGCATACGTTATTTTTCACTGTGCCCTTACAGAAGTACCGATAGACCTAACTCACGAACAGGAAGATGCGGGGATTTCCACAGGAAGTCTACAGAACAAGGGCTTGAGCTGAAGTCCTATGCTAGTGCCATTACCAGAGAGTCACTTTTCCCATAAATATTTAGTCTTCTCTGTTTAAAGTAGGAGAGGATTAATAAAAGTGTGATAGTGATACACTAGTTAGGAGATTGTTTAAACTAGGCTTGAAGTTATACCATATGCTTGAACAGCACAGCGAGAGATGAAATGTCTTCAGTAGTTTTCTGGAAAAAGGGTCAGATTGGGGAAGATGCCCACTAGGCAGTGGGAATGTGGGACCACAGAAGTATGTTGATGTCTTCTAGTGATGTACTCCTCACCTTTGGCTAATGTGTCTTTTATGAGCCCTTGTGAACTCATGTTCTCTAAGAAAATATCTGTAAGAATAAATTAGCTTTTAACCTGTAGGTTGATGACACCTGACCCTCAGGTGATGTTGAGAGTAGCCTGTCAGCAATGGCATGTTTTAAACCAGAGCCAATTTCCACAGCCTGCATTAACTGTTGCTTTTCTAAAGAAAGAGATAGTCTAAAGATTTGCCAGTGTTTTTTTGTAGCAGTGAGTCTGTATTGATGTCAGTGGAATTATTTCTGGTTTAATCCTGCTAGCTGAGAGGAGGTTGGTTGCCAGTACTTCTCCTTTCCTTTCTCATATCTGGCTGTGGTTAATGTATCTACCACAAGATTATTGCAAGATGATGGTTTCATTTTAGTGGAAGTATGAACATGAACTGAGTGCTTTTGAACTGCATTTTGTTTGTTTATTAAGCAAAACATGTTGATTATTCAAAAAAACCCATCAAACCAACCAAAGAGACTTATCACCTACAATAGACTAGACTAGACTAGACTAGAATAGACTATTTCTGTTGGAAGGGGCCTACAATGACCATCTAGTCCAACTGCCTGACCAATTCAGGGCTGACCAAAATGTAAAGCGTGTTACTAATGGCATTGTCCAAATGCCTTTTAAACACTGACAGGCTTGGGACATCGACCAGCTCTCTAGGAAGCCTGTTCCAGTGTTTGACCACCCTCTCAGTAAAGAAATGCTTCCTAATGTCCAGTCTAAACCTCCCCTGCCACAGCTTTGAACCATTCCCATGTGTCCTATCACTGGATCCCAGGGAGAAGAGCTCAGCACCTCCCTCTCCTCTTCCCCTCCTCAGGAAGCTGTAGAGAGCAATGAGGTCGCCCCTCAGCCTCCTTTTCTCCAAACAAGCCCTTAGCCACTCCTCATAGGACATTCCTTCCAGGCCTTTCACTAGCTTTGTTGCCCTTCTCTGGATGCATTCAAGGACCTTCACATCCTTCTTAAATTGTGGACCCAGAACAGCATGCAGTACTTGAGGTGAGGCCGTACCAATGCTGAATACAGTGGGACAATCACCTCTTTTGACCAGCTGGTTATATTGTGTTTGATGCACCCCAGGATGGGGTTTGCCCTCTTGGCTGCCAGGGCACACTGCTGTCAGCACCCCCAGATCCCTTTCTGCAGGGCTGCTCTCCAGCCACTCCTCTCCCAATTTGTACTTGTGCCCGGCGTTACTCCGTCCTAGGTGCAGAACCTGGTGTTTCGACTTGTTAGATTTCATCCTACTAATCATTGCCCAATGCGTCAATCTATCTCGGTCCCTCTGCAAGGTCTCCTGTCTCTCAAAAGAGTCAACAGCACCTTCCAGTTTGGTATCATCATCAAACTTGCTAATGGTGCATGCAACTCCTGCATCCAGATAGTTGACAAATATATTGAACAGAACCAGCCCTAGAATTGAACACTGAGGAATACTGCTGGTGACGGGTCACCAGCCAGATGTAGCTCCATTCACTACAAATGTTCTGTGGTTTTTTTTGTGGTGTCCCCCCCCCCCCCCCCCCGAAATCAGAAACTTTATTCTGAGATAAGTTTCAGACAGAGAAGGCAGGTGTTGCAGAGGAACCCTTGTCCATGGCTGTGGGGAGCTTCCAGCTGCCCGTGAGACCATGGCGCGGTGCAGACTGGGGCTGTGTGTGCTTCCTTGTCCTCAGGTCACGAGCTTTGCAGAAACCTCCAGCTGAGTGGGTGAGGAGGAATGGGACAGCAGTGTGCCAGGGTCTAGCTGTGTCCCTGTCTGGGCCTGAGGCTGTGAAAAACAAGACAATATGTACAAACAACGAGAGCAGCCACCCTCGCTTAGCATGGGCAACCCCAGCCCAGGGCTCTCCCAGCCTCAGGCCAAGGCTGTCAGTCCCACATCTCTCCAGCAGCCCGGAGACACCCGTCCTGGGATGGCCGTGTCACCAGCCCCACCACCAGCCTGCTGCCCACTGTGTGACATGGCCACTACATTGTTGGGGCTGGTGCCAAGAGCAGATAGCCCCAAAATGGCACCGGCCAGGTGTTACTTTGATTCCTTTCTGTCGACGTCCTTGTAGAAAGTCACAACTCTCTCCGGCTGAGCAGCTGAAGACAGGAGCGCGGCCATGGTCCGGTTGCGTCCTCTTCGAGGCCCCAGAAGGCAAAGGAAGAGCCGCCACTAACTCTTGTACCACAGGCAACCTCTGCCTCCCTGCCTGTGGCCCAGCCGTCCCCTTCCCTGCCCTCTTCCCTGTCCTCTCACCTCAGCCTTTGCTCATCCACGGGCTCTCCTCCAGCCTAGGCTGGCTCATCTCACAGCCCTTTTTATACCCTCACCGGCGGCCCTGTGACCATGGCCTCTGCCCGCATTCTGCCTGCCGTGACCGAGCCGCTATAGAACCCGTGGGAGGGGGATGCCAGGGGCTGGTAAAATGCCCAGCCCTCGGCTGCCGGGGAAGAAGTGCTGTTTCTCTTCAGATTTACTCAAATGCGGTGGGACAGATGGCAACTCAGGCCTATGAGGAAAATGGCCAAGACGGACAGCGCACTCTTGCTCCTGTCAGCGTGGGGACAGCCTCTTGCTGCGGTCACATCGCAGCCCCTCGTCGTCCCATCCCACCCCATCTCCCCTTGGCCTCCTCCTTGCTGTCAGGGCTGGGGCAGAGGGAGGTGGAGCCCGGCATGGTGGGCGCAGACAAATAAATGGGGTGTCTAAACACTGCGGGGCAATTCAGGCGTTTAACGTACTGACCTAGTGCCACTTTGGCTGGCTGAAAGGCCAATATCCTATGAATATACATGAAATTGGCAGAATACTGGACCTGGGAAAAATACATGCCTTTTTAGATCAGCCAGGTGGGGTACACTAAGACATCTGAAATCACACTAAATACTTAGTTTAATTCCAGTTGTAATGCCTTGAACTCCGCTGGCTCCATCTATGGACGGTCAGCTCACACCTGGCTGCACACCTGTGCTTGGGAAAGGTACCAAGCTCACTAGCCTTTTATGAAGCACATTTAGAGATTAAATGCAGAAATTTGTACATGAAGGAGGGATTTTGCTGTAATAAGTAATGTGGTAAATACCAGTTATCGGGGAAAAGCCATAGGAAAGATGCAATTTTGACCCCTGGTGAGGAGGTGCAATTGACTTGTTTTGAAAGTAGTCTTACAAGGAGGCAGGTTCTTGTACCCTGCTTTAAAACGCTTGCAAAGATTAAAACCTCCAACATGCCTGTTCCCATCCAAGTGGCTCTTTTGTGCTTGTATTCAACCCCATGCCTTCATCACTGCCTGCTAAAAGTCATTCATTTTTCCATGGGGAAATAATCACCAGCTGAAGTGGATCAAGAATTACTTTTACATGGATCTTACTCAGCAACAAGTTTAATTACAGCTGAAGTGGCAGATATTCCCCTTGTGACACATCCTCCCTTTATTGGCACCAGAAGAAACATTTAGCAGTGGAGGAACTCCGAACTTCCAGGAGAATGTTCTGCTTTTCAGCTGCTCTGATCAGGCGACCCTTACGTTAGGCCAGCTGCCCCTTTCCTCTTCCTTTCAGGAGAGAAGCAATATATATCTTGTGATTTAATGCATACCCAGCACAAGGACTGGGTATGATATTTTAAAATCAGCAAAATACTCTGCAAGCTTAAATTGCATGATAGTATTTTATTAAGGCAACAACTCTGGATTTTGTTAAGATGTAATGTAGACATTTTTATTACTCGTTAATCAAATCCCAGATATGTCAGGAACATGACTTAATTCCTACTTAATAATCCTCTAAATGCAAATATTGGAACTCTTTAAAAAACAAGCTAAATATTTTTTCAGTTGAGCTTGATGAAGCTGATTAAGAAATACCTGTAATAAGTTGTTTTAGTTCCAGTGTAGACTATTTGTTTAATAAAATAAATTACCACCTCAGGGGAGTGTAAAGAGAAACACTGGGACATACTGAGGGTGAGATTTTCAGAAGCACTTTGCAGTGGCTTAACTCTGCCCTGTGAATTTTACACTTTACTTCAAATGGAGGAAGGTGAGGGAAACACCCAGTGTCCATCTTGGATAAACAATGCACAGAGAATGCAGAAACACTTTTTTCTCTATGTTCTCTATAAAATGTTTGTTCAGTATTGCTATGAAATCCTAGTTCTCTTGCTAAAATCAAAAGTCTTCTGCCAAAGGCAAGGACAGGTTAAACTAAGTGAGCTGAAAAACAGCTGTTGTACTTGCTGGCAGTACTTATTGTCTGTGTCTTGTTAGCTTTTTGTTGGATTTGGCTCAGTTCCTTGAGAAACAATCCCATCTCTTGAAGAAATAAACCTCATGTTACCACCTTAAAATAATATGAAAAGTACTTGATTATTCTTACTACATTCCTCCCATCTTGCCTCTTTAAGCTGTGATGTTTGGCTGTTTTTATGTCTGTCCCTTTCAGTACTGAACCCGATACGTGCAATATTTTTCATTGCCTTATCCCCTAAAAACTCAGGCATATCACAGTGCTTGCCGGAAGCTGGTCAAGCAAAACATTACTAGTTTATGAAATATCTTTAATTAATTTGCATATACTTATGAGCAATAGGCGGTGTTAAACACCACTCAGCCAAACTAAGCATCGTGCTGTTGTTTTTATCCGCAGATCTCCCCTTCTTTGTTTGCCTGAATCCCTGTTGAATCCTGACATTAAGCTGGGAGTCCTTCAGAGGGTGGGAGATTCGGATAGCTTGCCAGGGGGCTGGGCCCCACCCTACCTTCTGGAGCCTGGGAAATAATAGACTGTGCTAGGGAAACAATGTGGATCCAATTTGAAGTCCGAGAAGCAAGGACTTTCTGTGGTGTATCAGAAATGCACGGCTTCTAACCCGCTTCCTCCTGCCTGGCCCTTGCTGAGGTCCTTGAGAGCACAGTGGTCAAACATGACACACAACACGCACTACCTCAGCTGAGCACGGTGGCACAGGGGCGGGCAGAGTTCTGGCCTTAAAGTTGCATTTTCCAGGGTTTTGCGATAGATGGAGCGTAACTGTGTGTCGGTGCAGATTCACATGTGCGTATTACGTGTGCTGAGAGGGAAGGCACCAGGGCTTCCCTGATGCCCCCCATGGCTCTGGCCTCCTGGAGAGCAGGGCAGGGCAGGCAAGCAGCTGCTCTTCCAGCAGCTATTCCCGGCCACCTCTTCTGCAGAGCACCCAGATCACAGATTTATTAGTTGTTATTAATTGTCCTTCTGGATGTTGATAAAATACAGAGTGAAAAATATACTGAACAGCAACTGTGGTTTCTTTTCTTTTGGGTGCTGGAGTTGGGTGCATCTCCTAATGTAAGTTGCACACTGTAGGAGCGTAGAGTGAGTGAAGTGTCCTCTGGAAGTTCATTGCTGGAGGAACTGAATGTAATTGCCTTTGAGACGTGGATATGTTCATTTCAGGACCCTGCTTATTAAGCTTCCATATGGAAGGAAAGAGAGCTTTCCATGCATGGCCCTTTTCATGCAGATCTCTCTCCACAGCTGTCTTTTCCTACTCTTAGTTCTGTGCTAGAAGCTCACAGATAACTGCATTTGCACGCTGAGAAGGCTTTGGTTAGGCAGAAGCACCATAAGTGAGGTCATCTGGTTTCATGTCCAGTCCTTAACCCTGACTGTCTTTGCAGCCTTAGATAAATCACTTAGGCCAACATTTATTGAATGTTGATATCTGAAGTTAGACATCCAAATTTGTAGTTAAGCATGTAAATAGGACTGCTCTGATTTTTATAGACACTGACTCCCACAGTGTCTTTATGTGTTATATTGTGTGGGGGTTTGCAGCATTACTGAAAACTAAATGTGGATTTAGGAGCATAACGTGAGACAGCCAAGTTTGAGAATGTCAGCCTTGACCTACACAAGCTTAATTTTTTGTCCCTCTGTTAAGCTAACCTAATAAGTCTTACCTGACTGAAAAGGACACCAGGAGGACTGCTGGACAGTGAGTTTTCTGATTATGAGAGTGTTTTGATCAACCAGTAGCTGATATTTTCTGGTCTATGAATAAAGGCAGTTATTGTTATAATATAAGGAGGGAGATTTCTTCAGGCCTTTTGCCCAAACATAGTGCAGTTGTCATGTGCAAATGTAACAATCTAATACATTTCTGAATATCAAGACTGTGCTGTTAAACACAGGCTGGTTTGATCCACCCCCCACCAAAACAGATGAACTGCAGTTTCTTAGTGAGCAGTTTGATAGCTTCTTAGAGACATGTGCAATATCATACTGATGAGATAAGGGCTCCTTTGTGGTACTCTGGATTCATAAGCATGCTGGCTCCATGGGCTGGGGCAGAATGTTTGAGCATTTTATTAAAAAAAAAAAATTCCACTGTTTTGGTAAAGTTTTGGGGCCATATTTCAATCTCATTTTCATCACATATAGAGGGCATAGAGAACAGAGGAGCTTACAGCTAAATTGGGGGCTAACTTCCCTTTCATCACATGAGGACCAAAGCATAGAGCTCTCCTTTTAAATTCCTCTGGCCCAGATTTACCGTGGCAAGAACACGTTAATCTTGCTTCGTAATAGAAAGGGAGTGAGTTCCGTGGCATACATTAAAGGACTAGATTTGATGGTAGTAAGTGCAATTGCGGCTTTCAGTTTGTAACAGAGTTAAGCTCCAGAGCTTGCGTGGTAAAAAAGAAGTTCCCAGTGAATATAATATTCTTTGCAGGCAGAAGCATCTTCAATTCTAGTATCCCTCTCCCTTCCATTTCGTGAGTGCTGTGACAACTCTGTCCCTTTTGGGGACAGACCAAAGTCTGCTGCAACTTTGTGTGGAACGTATATCAAAGCCTACTTTTGTCTTGCTGAATTCAATGGGAATTTTGTCTTTAAGTGTAGTGGCAGGCCCGCTGGATTCCTTCTGTTATAATTTATTCTTTAGGGAGTTTATGTCCAGAAGTACTGACTGCCTCTTGCTTCCAGTGACTTAAACATGAGCTGACTGCTTATCACCCTTGGAAGGTGGGGTTCTTTGCTGCAGGAGACTCCAGTTTAAACAGACAGACATAATTGCTCAGAAGCAATTTTTCCCTTGGCTCTTGATGAGACTGTCTTAAGTCAGGCTTGGTTTGGTTTGGTGTGCTTTGATACAGAGGTGTGACAGTGCTTTTCAGGTAATTGGGTTAACACTGAAAGCGTTGTCTATTTTGATTAACACGGTGTAGTTTTTCTTTAACAGGTAGAGTACCAGTACAGACACAGAATCATTTTGACTGCCAGAAAAATGTTTTTCAAGCAAATGGGCTTATCAGATACTTGGTCAATCTCTCAAAATCCAGCTGTTGAGCAGAATCAGCACAGGCAATTGTGTTTTCTGTGGTTTTAAATAATGTATCAGAAAGGATCTTGACTTTTAAGAAATACATTGCCTGTGTTGTTTTTTCACTCTGAAGCCATGAAGCTGCTTTGCACCAATTTGGATTCAAGCATCCTGTGCAGCACAAGGCTGTGTGCAGTACACAACGGCTGGAATTGTTTCTTTTTTTAACTAAGAGATTGACAGCAACTTGGATGAGTCACAATCATGAGCCTAATTTTAGCTGGTATGTAGGTATTGGGAGAATCTACCAGAGACAGTTGCATCTCAAGGGTTGAGAGAGGTGAAGTGAATTTAGTTTTGGGGGTTCTTAGAAATCAGCTTTTGTGTCTGAATTCTGTTTCTTCTCTTGTGGTTCTGTACAGTCATATTATATGACCTTTCTGTTGGAATTCACCTAATTCCTCCACCTTCAAAGAGTTTATCAGAAGGAGACAGTCTAGAGTGACAACATCAATACTTTGATTGATGCTTGTTTTGTGTGTGTTTGACTTGCGTTTGTGTTTTGAACATAATTAAGTCCAGAGTTCAAGCTGTCTGTAATGTCCCAGTTCATTTGTTAATTTATCCATATGCAGCCGCGGCTGGTTTCCTCTAGCTGACCTGGGAAATAGTATCCAGGAAGGTGTGGTAGTATGTTGTTTGAGAGGAGTTTAGTATATGCAGTCAGAGCCCTCAAGTCATTCAGGCTGTATAATCTGGCTGCCAGCACTCATGCCACTGTTTAGTGGCTGCTACTGTTATTGTAAGGCAGTAAAAGCATTCTGTTGAATACTGCACTTTGTTCTGTTGGCCCACCTGTATCGAAGTAACACAACCGCTGGCAGGAGCTGGTTCCTACTTCTGTCAGCCTGTTAGGAAAGCAGTGTGAACAGTGGTGCCTGCCTTTAAGTGCGGCATACGTGAGAAAGAAAAGGCATGTGCTTTTTATGGCATCTTGCGGTTCCCTAATGCATTATTCCCGTTTCCTGTGAGGCAAAGGTGTCAGACTGGATTGTGTAAGGAGATGGAGGCCAAGTTGTCATTTACTGTCCATGTTCAGAAAGCAGACATTAGTAGTACCCAAGTTGTCCCTCTGCTTTGTGTTCTGCTCAGCCTGTGTGTGCCTAGGTAATAAACTACCATATGTTGTTTATAGAGAATGCAAAGGCAGTGTATCATTTTCCACTTAATCAGGATGTTCCTAATAGGGAAATTGCCCAGAGAACTAATAAAGCCAAATGTACTCAATAACTACTGTTTAAGAGACACAGTAATTCTGCTTAGCAGGAACATCCTCAGGTGATTTACAGGTACCTGGGCCCTGTCCCATTTTTAAACTGAACGTGGCCTGGTTTCTCCTAGGAGAGCTCTTACTTTTGTCTGAATTACGATGCAGGGAATGTCTGTACGAACAACTTCCTCTCACTTCACTGTCTCATCTGCATTGAAGGTCTGTCTTTTCTAGACCAGGTAGGCAGAATGCCCTCTCAGTCGTTACTGTGGCTGGGTAACAAGTCCTGCTCCCACTCTGGGCAGAGTCACTTCCATTACCCCGAGGATTCTCAGGCTATGGACTGGTGGTGGTGATGATGGTGATGGTCCTGGTTAAGCTTTGGTTATGCTGAACATAAACACCTCCTGGCCCTGGACATGTGTTCCTGATTTGTGCTGCTTCTTGTGTTGTCCTGGCAAACTATTTGTTCAGCTGTGTAGCACCTAAATCTGGATACTGATCTGGCTGAAAAATAACCCAGAGAAAGGGGGGAAAAAAAGAAAAGAAGAGAGGTGTCTCATCCAAATCGTTTTTCTAGCCTGGTTCACAATGTGGCTATGCAAACAGCTGTACAAGCACAAAGAAGGGAGTGGTGGGAATAAGTGGGTGAGGTCAGGGAGAAGGGAGGCTATTTAAGCCAGCACTGCTGCCAAAACTTACTTGCCAAATTACTTCTCAGCTCCTCTGTTTTCTTGAACATTTCCTCACATCTGCTCTGTCACAGTAAACTCTTATGGATGTTACCGCTTCTGCATAATAACATAACAGCTGTACTGGTTCAGACAAAGACTTCATCTAGCCCAATATCCTGTCTCCAACAGCGGCCATAATAAGCAGACCCAGGGGGTAAGAAGGGGACAAGCGTGTCTGATACTTCGTGAGTGTTCTCTCAGCCTCAAACAATGTTTAGCTCAGGGGACTTCTTGAACCTGATAGGGTTCATTTACACAGTAACTCTCAATGGATCTCCTAAGTACTTGTCCAACTGAAGTACTCCCCTGAAGGCCATGTAAAATTGTGGTGTTCATGACATCTTTTGGCAAGGAGTCCCACAGTTTCCCTACTTGGGATAATCACAAAGTCCATAGGCAGGACAGACCTATAGTACCAACATGAACAGGCCTGGGACCACGCTGGCCTGGAGGGTGACAGTTGTGGGGACAGCCCAGGACTGTCACACCTCTGCCCGACGAGTGTGCCCTCCAAACCAGGGTAGCTCCAACTGCTCCTCCTCTTGGGAGTGTGGGGCCCCTCAATGGCTCCCAGCATGGACAGGTGAATTCCAGGGCTCGGGGGTGTTCCCTGACGCTCTTTAATTTACAGAAGGAGATGCAGCAGTGATGCCTTCAGTGAAACGTGTGTTTCCCTAATATCATTGGGATATTATTCCTACATCAGCATTTTTAACCTCTGAGTGTTTCAGGAAGATGATAATTTCCTAGAGGAGATGATAGTGCTTATTTAGTGTGCTTAAATGGGTAATTCCCTCCATGACACCACTGAGTCAGGTTTAATGCCCAGTGCAGTCATCTGTGACCTATTGTCTTTATTTTTATTAATATATCTTTTTACATAATGTTGAGTCACCTGTGCAACAGATAAAAGAATGGGAGAAAAGGCTTCCTTGAAGAATTGGAAGTATCATGAAGTTGGTAACACCTGCTAGCTACTGCTCAGCAAAGATAAAATGTTTTGGTTGTCTCAGTCCAGTATGTGAAATAAAGATGTGAAAGGACCCTTTCCATAAGCCAGTGAAGGGTAATGAAGTTCTTGGTGTGCTCAGCCAAAATGACTAGGAAGGAGCATCAGCATGCACATTATGTGTTCTCCTCTGAGGTAGATGGGTTGAGTTCATATCTGAAAGCACACCAGCCAGTGGAAAAGCTTGCAGCTTGCCTCAGTTTTGTGGGCAAATGAAAGTTCTTTACATCCTAATGCTTGTCTAATTCCATTGGGATTCATGCTTGATTATAAACTGGATGACTGGATACCATCATTTTCTGTGCACATCTGTGCTTTGTGACCAAGTCAGTGAATTGCAGTGCTGCTCAAGAAGGGTGAATCCACTGAGACAAGGCCGTATTGACAAACTAGGGCAAATTTTAAATGTTTGTTTAGTGGTGTGTTTGGTGGAGATTATAATTGTTCCTAGAACGTGCATACCCATTCACTGGGATGAGAGGGAAAACTCTCCATCTCCTTTTACCTGACGTTCATTGTGTTTCTCATGGTAATCTGTGCTTATCCCCGTATGGCAGTCCTGGTGCAGTGCTGCCTGAGCCACCTGAGTTGCTTTGTCCATGGGGAAGACATGGGTAGAGAATAAAATTACCTGGCATTTATTTGCACATTAAAATCTTTTTATGAATAGGCTGTACATTCCTTTCTCCCACCCCCTTGTGATGTGATTCCCCCTTTGTAAGATGTTCACAATTTATGTAAATGATTGTGATTGCCAAACTAATCAAACCAAGGACAAAAGCAATCACGGGCGCTCATCTAGCATCCAGCTTCCTGACTCCAGCCCCCACATTAGCTTCTACTTCATTAAAATATATATGACCCGGTTCAAGAGCTAATTTGGACGAAACCATTAGGCTTCTGTCCTCATCACTGGTAGAAATCTGAGGTTCATTTTCACACATGAATGAGCAGTTGCAGCTTTTAAGATGCATGAAGGTTATTGCTGTGTATGTGCATATGAATGGGAGAGGGAAAGTGGCAGACAGTGGACATACTCATTATTTCTGTAACGGCATCATTTTATAAGGTCTTATTTGTGCTCCACCTGTGGAACGCTAGGCAGGAGATAAAAATATATGGGCGAGTTAAACACATGAAAGGAAAATTGAGCCTCTCAGAAGGGAGGGTGGCAGGATGCTCACGTTGCATCGTAACTGTTGGGTGGCTAATACAAAAGTTGGTGGTGGTCTCAGTGGAGTCCCCGGTGGAAGATGTCTGGTCGGATCTCCAGAGGTGTTTGGACCAAGCCCAGAGAATCTCTACACACTCTGCGAAGTTTTTTGGTTTGGTTTAGTTTGGTTTTTTTCATATCGGGTAGCTGTTTTAAATGCCTTAACTTCAAAAGAAGCCCTTAGCAGGCAGAGTTTGCAAAAATACTTAGAAGATCTACAGATTCAGAATCTTAAGATATTTTTTAATCCAGCAAGTCCAAGTAATTTATCCCAGTAATTTCCCAGTCTTGGGAAGGATGCCATGACTAGATTGTGTCAATAATATCTACTGGCATGTGTGGCTGGCAGGGGTTTCTTCCCTGGAGCCACTATCTGGGGTATCAAGTTACTCTCTGGGCTGATGGATGAGTCACTAGAATCTCTGTTTTGTTTGTGCGTTTTATCAGAGATCATCAGGCAGCCGTCAGTATGATTGACTAACTCCGCGCCAAGTGTCAGGCAAAAGTAGCTGAAGTGAAGTAACACAAGTGACAGCTAAAGAATAAGCAACAATCTGTCTTTTCAAATGAGTTGTTCTGTTGGCAATTTGACAAATTGTACGGTGTAACTGAAAGTTCTAGTTAATGTGTTACATTACTTTATTTCAAAATATTCTGTTATGAATTGCTTACATTTAAATTCTGCCAGATAGAATGCTTAATGATATCAGTACAAATACAATAAAATTGACATAAAAATGCTGAGACAGTGCAAGTCTTCTGAGATTTATTCCTAAATATACTTGCAAAGTCCTGTTTCAGCATTTTTAAGAATAATTTGACATTTTTGTTTTCTACAGAATAGAATGTGAGAGTTCTTGATATAAATGGACAAGAAGAAGAAAGGGTGGGATTGGAAACAATTTGTTTGCCCATAGAAAATCTCCTGCAAACTTTTGCTCAGCAGATTTATTTGGGTGCCATACCATCTGATTGATCTAATTTGTCTGCCTTGCATGGGTAATTCAAGTTTTTCCCATCCTCAGAAAACCTGACTTCTTTTTTCTTTGAGTTTGGTCAAAATTACTCTGGTTCCATGATATTAGGATGACATTTTTAATGGGACATGTGAATAAAGAGTATCTCCATGAACTCCAGTATTGTTGCACAAATATACACCAGGAATGTTGGAAGAATTTTCTTCCAAGCCTTTGTTTTTCCTGGCTGGTTAATGCCTTGGGAGAGCTCACAGCTCTTGTGATCGTCAGTGTTTACCCATGTTTTTTGAAATTACTCTCCTTCTATAAAAAAATGTGAATCATGGTTAATTGAACAGTGGGTATATTAATTTATTATGACCATATTTCAAGGTCTTATAATTTGTTTCTCACAGTCTGGCCATTCATTGTCTTGTACATGGCCAGTTAATGATACAGCTTGTAAAAAGCTTTACTGGAAAAATTAAAGTGTGATTTTGCAGTTTTACTGGTATATGTCCCTATGGGGATATCCTTATTCTACGATGATCTTTTTTTTTTTTTTTCCCCTTTTTTCCTAGACTGACAAATCAAATTTGTGACTAAATCGAAGTATTCTCCTCTGATTCCAGAGTAAGCATCCCCACATGAAGAACTACTTGCAAGCAATCAGGTGGCCATATTTTAAAAACTTGCTGTGAAGGTGCTTTAAATGTCCCTGTTTTATTTTGCATTGCAAAGGTCTAGGAGTGTACGTTATGAGCTACCATGCTCGACTGAGAGTGCTAAGTCAATCACATGTGATCATTAAAAATGTCCACTGTCCATTAAATCACTAACACTCTATCTTGGGCTAAGATTGTTTGGATGCTTGCAGCAGCTTACAGTATCTAGGTGCTATAGGTTTCCTGTCACGCTTGGTAGTCTGATACCATGTGAAGACACACTGTTTCTCTTGGCAGATACAGATTGTAGATTAACCACCAGTTGTATTGCAGTACATCTCCTGTTTGTCTTCGTCACTGCTACCTGCTCATGCTGTGGTGAAGATTTGTCCAGGAGCCTCCGTGAAAACAAGAGCAGATAGCAGGAACAGAATTTTCATAACTATCACTTCTTTTACGAGACCTTGCAAACAGCAAAGGTATTTTTTTGCACATGGCATTCCTCAAGTTTTAATCTCATCCCTCCTGATGATAACTGCAGAGTTGTTGGGAAGAAGCATAGACTGCAGTTATCATGTTGAGGCTTGGAGCTAACACGGAAGATAGATAGGGGAAGGCTACTTTCTCTGCTGAAAGCAAGGCAGCATCTTCCCAGTATCACTCTGGTGGGGCTGGTACTCTTCCTGCTGATGTGAGGGCTCTCATGTTTTGGTCTGATTTAAGCACCATTGGCATCAAGGCATGCGTAAAACTCTCTTCTAGCGTAGCTGATGTGACTAAGTTTCTTCCTCAAAATGGGTTGATACTGGAGTTCAGATAGGGGCTAGGTGGTTTTGGCCTGACATAGATGAGGAGCAGAGACCATTTAAATGGAAGATTACCAGCAAGTTATTGCAAGGAATATAACCACTGCTTGCCCTGAAGATATTTATCTGTTCTCTAACAGCTCAATTTGCAATGACATTTTAGTGCCCGTGGCAACTAGCACCATAAGAACTTTTTCTTTCAGATACAGGCTTTGTATCTAAACCTCTAAAACGCTGTGGTACCTGCAGAAGCTAGCAGTTGCGTATGCTGGAAGCAATGAGGCTGTGCTAACTTCAGCAGACCCTGCTGCAACTGCAGCGAGGCTGGTTGGTGCCTGCATGGCCAGTGGCCCCTCGCTGCCTTGTCTGACTTGGGACTACCTGCTCTGCAACAGGGGAGGCAGTTTCGGAGGGGAGAGGAAGGGAAGGAAGGGAGGGCTCTAAATGTCATCCCTCTCCCCTACCCTCCAGTCAGCCCATTTCTGTGTGGCGTTCTCCACTGGTGAGAAGCTGGGGTTTTTTTGGAGGACATGTACCTCCTGGCATCATTCCAGAAAGTGTTAGACATGACAGTGCTTTTGAGATCTGTCATGGAGAGCTGTAGGTGGAATCTCTTGGCAAGAGTTTAAAAAAGAAAAAAAGACAATCACACTAACCTCGCTTCTCCTCCCCAATTTAAAACAACTTGGATGTTGGCATTTTCTGTTCCATTTTCAGAAAGATGAACACTAATCCAGAGGTGATGATGATAACGGTTGATGGGTTTACTTTTGTTATGTAGTGAGTGTTGTATTATCCTTTTGTTCTGTGATTTATGGTTAAAAATAAAACTGCCGACAGTTCTGAGAATGGAAGGGAGGCTTGGCTAGCATACATATTGAAATAAAAAAATAAATAGATGAAAAAATTACATTGTTTATTAGTGAGTATGTTTCTTTCAGGCTAATTTTTCTAAGGCAGATAATAAAATTATGTTACCTAAATTCAAACAACTATATTTAAAATATTTTATTACTTTGTTGGCTTCCTTTTTTACTATATATCCCTAGACTTTTGAAACACAGAAGTCATCTTCTTAAAGAATTTCACCATTGCCTTAGTTTGCAGATTAGCTCCTTGAGATATCAGCTGTACATATTTTGCATTTAATAAATTAATTTATTAAGGAAGCAAGAAATTGATTATTCAATTACTGTGGATCAGGCACCAAACAGCCTAGTATGTTAGATGAAGCATGAAGCTGATCAATAAAAATTTATTTCATCAGCATTTCTTAGCAGTGAACTAGCTGCTTGGGAACAAAAGAAAGCACACACATGCAAACCCCTCTCTCCTCTGGATGTTTTCAGATGATGTGACTGAAACACAAATGTCCTGTGCAATAGATCTGTGTATAATCAGGGAATTTGTTATGGATGAAATGCAATTTGCATTTCATTCCTGGAAGAAAGTAATATACATGTTTGTTTGTATTATATATGTCTGAGTGAGATATATGGATCCCATGAGTAAGAAACATACTATAAAATCTACATGCAGAAAAATTTTGTGTATCTTAACATTAAAGCTGTGCTGAACACTGGCAACAGTCCAGAATCAAAACTGTTATGGTTTGTATGCGTCTGCCTGTTTCCTTCATAAGATCCTTTAAATCTTTGCTTGAGAGCAGGCTCTTTCAGATAGTTTATAGAGGATGCTGCCAAACTCTTCTCATAGTGGACATATTAGAGGCCACGCAAAACAAACCAACTATTTTCCCTGGGAATTTATGTGCAGTGATTGCTGAACACTTTACCTAATTTTCTGGGGAGTGTGTGTCAAAAATGTTCCTGTTGCAGTTGATGGAATGGATCATGTCTCACTATGTACTGAATAAGAATGACAACATGTATCTATTTTGGGATGTGGGCAGTAGAATATAATGACCCTGTCACCTTAACATCAACTTTCTTAAAGTTGCTCCATTTGGATTCTAAATATGCAAGCATCAGGCCATTGCTTGCCATTGTAATGGTCTACAAAATAATGGTTGTGCTGGGCAGTACTGTAATTATTGCGCTTTTGTTTGCATAGTTGTTTAATAATTTTCAATTTGGATTCTCCAGGCCAAGCTCTGCACTCTTCTAGATGTCTTAGGACTTTGATCTTTGACAAATATTGAATGTGGTTTGTGTAGTATGCTGAGATTAGGGATATGACAATGCTCTTATTCTAGTGGCTTCAGTGGAGTTCCTTTCCATTTACACCTGAATAACTAAGATCAGAGTCAGGTCATTGGTGTTTGGAGCCCTATTTTTTCTTTTTTCTTTACTAGAACCTATCTAATGATACTCAGCTGCTTGAAGAATTTCAAGGGAGCCAGAGTAAGTATTGCTTCGTGGTTTGGGAGTCTTTCCTATCATTGAACAGCTTTATTTTGAAAATAAAATTGTGCAAGCTAATTTTAATGCACTTTGCGAAACTCTGCTGATGAACTATGGTTTGTGTTACTGACACACTCTTTTCCAGCGTGAGGTCTCCCATCTAGTCCTCGGAGATGTTATAACAGTAGAAGAATCTTTATCCCTCTGTCTATGAACCTGTAAAAACCACAACCACCACAAATCTACACAGATGAAGGAAGCAAAGCAAGTTAAACTCAAGGCAGATTTATGTCCCTCTTCAGCCCAACACTTCAGCGTGCATTTGACTACAGACACAGGTTTCATCCATTTTTAGTCAAGAAGTCACTTAAGTGCGTGACTAAGTCCCACTGCATTACCATGAGAGGTGAGCATGGGCGTATGTGCTTTGCTGACTTGGAGTCTATGCCACACATAAGTGCAAGAGTCTGGTAGTGTCGTGTGTGTGACGTTTGTGCCATGGTAGTTAGGTATAAAGCCACAGACTAAGGGTGAATCATCAACATCACCACAGCAACAAATTTCTTAATACTCAAAACCTTTGTCTCTTGTGAGACAGAATCTCTAATTACATGACCTTGGTAGAGCAGTAAGGAGGTTTTTATTGGAACGAACCCAGCAGGGAGGCTTGCACGTGTTGAAGTTCAACCAGCAACTCTGCTTTGCTTTGCACTGGAGATCTCAGTTTGGACTTCAAGTCCTGTAGTTGCCTCCCGGACGCTGCCCTGCCGCTCTCATGCACTTGCGGAAAGCTTTGGCCGTCCCTGCGCTGATGGACGTGTGAGGAGAGGGGCACCGAGTACCCTGCTGCTCCGTGGCACCCATCTGCAATCCAGAAAGCATCAGGCTTTGTTAAACCCACAAACATTTGTGTATCAGTGGCAGCTACATCTGACTGCACCATGTAGGGCCATCCATGAAATGAAATTATTTGATATACCAGATTCTCAGCTGGTGAGATTCAGTACCCAAATTAATTACAATGATGTAAAGCAGTGAAGGGGAGGACCCATCTTCCTGTGTGTTTTCCATTTGGAGAGTTTGCTCACTGAAGCAGTCATCTGAAGTGCTTTTTTTTTTGAACGGGAGCATAAATTGATTATTTTGAGAGAATGCAAATGTTCAGAATGAACCATTTTTTACCTGTTTTGCGATTTGAATGATTGTGCCAGAAACTGAGGCTGGTATCCCTTCCAGTCTCCAGCAGGGTGATGAACTTTCTAGAATGAATTTGGTGTTGTCCTATTCTCCTCACTAGCACGGGTACAAATGTTTCTAAAAAGGAAGGATACTTCTTGATTCTTTGCATAGTGATCTG
The DNA here is from genome assembly GCF_964188355.1 of Buteo buteo. Taxonomy (NCBI): domain Eukaryota; kingdom Metazoa; phylum Chordata; class Aves; order Accipitriformes; family Accipitridae; genus Buteo; species Buteo buteo. The sequence continues at coordinate 12,946,212 of NC_134171.1, read as the reverse complement.
TAGTCAGTCTGAGATTCCTTATGGGATGTAGTTTGTCAAATACCTGTCAGCCATGTAATATTCTCCGCTTTGTTGAATTCTCAAAAAAGGCATAGGATTCTGTTTTCAACTTGGTGCTTTAAAATGATTTAATAACATGATGAGTCAAATGTTTTATGAAGCTTTTTGGCTTCTTTATGCTTTTCTTGATATGGATGAAGGCACTTGAAGCTGAACTCAGAACAAGGGTCAGAAGAGGGGTTGTGATGAGATGACCATCATGGAGTCCTTCCCCCCCCCCCATAGTATTTATTTTGATAATAGAGCTCTTGATGGCGTCGGAAAAGAGATTCATGGCTGGTTGTGAGCAGGAAGGCATTGCAGGCGTTGGGCGCCTGTATAAAGAGTTGGCTGATATTCTTTCATTTGTTGTGATAATTATAGTTTGAGGTTTTTTTCTATTCCTGAAAAACAGCAGGATGAAGAGAGTATTAAAAACTACACTGGGAAGATACCACAGTGACTATTCTTCAGTTGCTGGCTCTTGCAACTGTATGCCTTATGTTGTTCTCTACCTCAACAAATTTGTTTGGAGGTAGTAGAGACACTTCTAGATTAAAAAAAAACAAACCCAAACAAACTGTATTAAATTGTTGTTGAATGAGGGAGAGAGAACACAAATGGCTGGCCAGCTCATCTCTTTCTTTGCTTAATGACAGTCTTTGTCCTGGCGGTTATCTTGTGGATCTGACTAGGCTTATTTCCCAAAATTTATATCCATCTATAATTGGAAGTTAATGTGGTAGAGTAATTCCAGTCTTGATTCTGTGCTCTCTCTCTTAATTAAATTACTTGAGACAATTTGAGGTGAATAGGGGCAGTGCTATCTGGAAGTTGTAACCTTCTGTCCATCTTGCAGGAAAGAAGTGCGATTTCATGGGTGTCCCCATCAAGAATAATAAGCTTCCTTCATGGATGAATATAGTTTAGTTAAATGATTTATGTTTACATCAGTCTCTGTTAAACTAAGATTTTTGTGCCAGAAGAGTGCCAGCTAGTGCTGAGAAGCCTTTCCAAATGCTCTGCCCAGCTCTTCTAAACAAATACTGATTTTACTATGATACAGTCTTTGGAGTTTATTGACTTAATAGTCTTCAGCTGGCTTTGGCCTGGCAGTACTTCTACACTGTAAGTGTTAAGCATGTCAGCTCTGCATTTTAGTTCTGGGAATGAGATTTTATCCAACTTGCGAATTCATAGGGTTTGCTTATTGACCGTATTTATAGTTGATATTTTGAATTTTTAAGTGCTGAATGTGTTAGACAATGTGGTTGCCCTCCATGACTAAATTATTGTCTATCATACCTATTTTTTTAATGAGTTAAAAAAAGAGAACACTTTCATTCCTAAGAACACTCTTCTATGTTAATGGATGTGAAATAAAGGGTGGAAAAATCTGTATGGTACAAATCTGTTAATAAAAAATGCAAAGAGAATTAGAGAACATGTAAGAGGACATTTTCCCCAGGTAATATAGCCTTTAGCTTGTTACTCTGCAAAGCAGATGTTGTGTTAACTGTGCAGTTCAAGAGACACACTTCCATTGTATTTATTGATCATTTGAACCAGTCAAGACCCTTATGACTGCTCGGTCTTGAAGAAATAGATGACTCTTTTGTCTTGAATTAGCCATTACCTTTGTAGTTCAGCAATATTTAAATACTGCATAAACTCTCTGAGCTTTCATTCCTCTTTTGATGTACACATTATAGTCATTTTTTGAAGCAGGGTAGTCCTTTCCAGTCACAATATAAGGGTTGCTGAATAGTTCACATTTAATTCCTGAAATGTACATTTCTAGGTATATTCCTGGAGATGAGGCAAATGTAATATAACGTTACAGTTTTCTTTTCAGTCCACATGATTGATTTTTTCTCATGATATGGATACAACCTAAGATTTATCAGTTTCAATTTATCAGGTCAATAATGGCCTTCTCTCCAGATGTAATATATTGAGCTCAACAGACAGCAGCCTTTTAACATTTCTGTCTTCTAAATTGCTATTTACATGGAGAAGACTAGTCAGTGGAATCAGCTGGACTCACATTTTCTCAGGTCTTCAGAATGGAAGACACTAGAGGAAACTAAACTTCTGAGTGCCTTCTGGGTCTAACTGGCAGAGGTGGGTGATTCTTTGCCTACACTAATATATCATAAGATATTCTTTGCTGTCCACAAGCTAATAAGTTGTACTGTGTGCTATCAGGGGAGTGTAAAATATGACCTCGAGAATTTGATATCCTTTTCTATTGAGGGCTAGATAAGACATGGGTTCTTTATTTACCGTGAAGATTCAGAAGTAGTTTCATGTTTAATGGCAGCTATTGATTTACTAGGTTTTTTGTTCTGTCCTGAGGGGTTGGAAAGAGGAGTGCTTTTGCTCATGCATGCAAACAAAATTTTCAAATCCCAGGCACATCTAAAGGTACGTCCATAAATCAGCATAATCTAATTGGTAGTCTTTGGACTACTTCTACTGCTTTCTTTCTGTTTCCCCAAGAGGAATCAGAGGAGATGGGTATGAGCTCCTCCTGTACATGGAAAGGCACTCAGATATGTCATCCTGCATCAGCCTGGCCTATGAGAAGACCCCCAAATCTGGGATGTGTAGTCTGTCTTATATATGAGGTTTTATCACTCCCTCTTAAATAACTAAGTGACCTGATCTATATCAGTGCTAAGCACCCATAGCCTCTGATAACTTTTATAAGATTCATGGTGTTCATTATTTGGAAACAAGTTACTAGATAAATGTTTTCCAGCTTTAGGATGGAGCTTTCAGTGTTTTAGCCTTTATTTCAATGACTTGATCATAGGCTTCAGTGCAGTTTTCTGGAATAGTCTTTTAGATGCATTATCTCTTCAGCTGCTCTTACCTTCCCTCCCTCCTTCTCCTATCCCATGTACAATCCCCTAAGCAGTTACAGCTGCTGTTCTTGCACTCATCTGAGTCAGCCATAGTGAATAGAGCCGAATGAACACATAACCATGATTCCTCTCTACCCCAATATTTTATTCTGTTATCCAGAGCTGCCTCGAAGAGCAGGGATGATGTGAACATCCATGTGCAGGTGCAGTTAGAAGCATGTATCACTGTCTTCCAGAGTTCCAGCAGCTCCACGCTATTGTGCGTCTGCCTGTGTTAGAAGCTGAGGCCATTATATTGAAGTACTGTTCATTTTTAAGCTTCAGAATACAGTGATGTCTTTGTTGTATGCTCTTGCTCCTTGCCACGTAGATGGCTTGCATGATTAACAGTATTTTTGATACTGTGGGGATTTCTGTTTGCATGAACACCTTTCCATAGACAACTTAGATGGTTCAGCCTTTTAAGGCGGAGAGCACAGGGGTTTTATATGTATATTTGTTAAGCCAGCATTTGTGTTGTTCAGGTAACAGTGCAGGCCTGGCCTGATTCATTGAAGTAGCAGATTTCTTGTGTTCTTTGTATGTGCTAATGCTAAATATTGTCTACTTCCTTATCTTTTTATATGTTGATATGCAAGCTGACATGGTAAGTTGAAAAAATTGAATTGATATGAAATGTTAATAGTTTGAACAAATAATTTAGAGGACTAGCTCTTTCATGCTCATTACCAAAAAAGGAAAATTTCAAATATTAATCTAATTCTGTGTGAACTTTGCAAAACAGTTCAATTTCTTTCACTGAGTGTTGATGGTTTTCTCTAGCTTTGCTTAACTCATTGAAAGGATCTGCTTTGTGATGTACCTGAACTCTAAAAGACTCACTGAGAATCTGGTCCATTTAGGGAAGACACTTTTAATTTATTAGGCAGCCTGGTGTATTCTTAGAAAGAAAACTTCAAGATGTCTGCAAAGTATTTGGTATGTATCGAATGCGTACATGATTTGTGTACTGCAGAAAGAGAGGAACTGATTTATCTTGTGATCTCATGCCTATACAAAAGCTTGCAATATGTTAACAAGGTTGGGATATTGTTGCTAGCACATACTGGAGGAAAGCCAAGCTCTGCTCGTATTTGGCTTCAATTCTAGTAAGTAATTTTTGATTATTTCAATTAAATTATTCAGTTTATGTAATTCCATAATGCCTTGATAATGCAGAGGCCTGTGCTGCACACCTGCAATGTCAACTTCACGTAATAGCTGTTATTTGGGAGGAACATAATAGAAAATAGTAGAATAAAAAAGAGTAGAATATAAACTTCCTGGTAGTTACACCAAGAGTTTTACAGGGTGCTTGTTCTCTAACACATTCCTGTCTTATGCATTTTGCCAACACCCTCAAATAAATAAAATAACATTTTGGAAGAATAAATGATTGATTTCTACCAAAATAGCTCTTTGGGACATCTCATATTGCTTCATCTCATATTGCTTGGTTGGGAGTGCTGGCTGCACTTGAGGCAAGCCTGCAGCTGTTTCCCACACCATTTCAGGTCTGTGGTTTGTGGCATTCGGGATCTGGTACCATCCAAATGCAAAGGCATATGGCTAAAGATGAAGCAATATTTAAAATACCAGTTTCAGACCATGAGCACGAGTTCTCTCTTTTCTTTTTCTTCAGTTACATTGAGGACTTTCAGTGGTGCCTGTTCGTTCAAAATAACCCTTTTCTTCTTCAAGGGACAGAATTATACAATTGCCATAATGCTCCTGCTGGGTTTGCTGACAGGGCCGGTGTATCTGTAAGGGTTGTGGTTGGACATACAGCTTCTTCTGTCTTGGGTGGAGAAGAAAGAAATAGTACTTCTTAGTGGAGATGCTGCATAGCTGTCCAGAATGGAAATCTTTAAATGGGGGAATTTTCTAGTGAGTCATAGATATGAATGTAGATACTGATTTTTTTTTTCTGGCTATCTCTACTACTTATCTGATAGAGAACTACCCAACCAGAAGGCCAGGCTGTTGCTTTCTTAGCTTAAGATACTTGCATTGTTGGAATCTGAATGTAAAGCTGCAATCAATAGGATGATCAGTTTTCTGCAAGCAAAGGGAGCATAGTGTATGTAATAATCACTTCGTGTATATGCAGCTTGTTGAAGTGATCAGAAAAATGATGGTATCAGCCTTTTTATCACAGCAGTTGGATTAGTTAGGGCTTCGGCATGCAATATTATCTCAGAGACAGCAGATAAAGCAGCTGTTTAGGGAAGCTTTGCTTGTTCCCATTTACAAGGAGCTATCACCTATACTTGTTTATTTTCCAGTGTGTGGGGAAAAGGCTGAGACCGTAAAGCCACTAAGTGGCCAGAAATGATACCAGTCCATTACAGTTTTCATGGTTCATATTTTTTTACTGTGCTGTAAGTAGTTAATCTGAGCCACGCATGGAAACACACATAAACCACGGGCCTCCCGTGCTATAGTGGATGCTACTGTTTGCCTTCATCATTCCCGAGTGATATATTGGTCCTGATCCCGTAGCCTTCTCCCGTGTTGAAGAGTCCTTCCTTGCGCATAATCCTGGCTCAGCAGGACCCTCTCTGGAAGTACAGCTTACTTCGTGTGGCGCAGAACCTGCAGAGTCAGGTTGTGATTTCTGTTTTAACTTTCCAGGTGCATGGATTTCTACTGCTTATTGATCAAAGGCAGTAGAAATAAATACACACATGCCAGGATTAAGACATACAGACACCATGCAACTCTTCCTTTCTTTAGGCATATATGATTTGAAGGGTAGATTTTCAAGTTTGTTTGGTTTTTGGGGTGGGTGGTTTTTTTTTTAACTTCTTAAATCCTCTCTGGGCTTTGAAATACACATAGTTTCATTTTCAAAGTCACTGAATACTGGATCTCCTGACATCAGATGCCGAGTACTTTCAAAGATTTATAGGTAGATATTTAGTTTCCAATGAAGTATGAAGCTCAGGTTGTTTATTAAGCTTTATTTTAAAAAAAGTAAGAATATCAGTATATATTCCCATCAAGATCATTATTTCTTTGCATTCACAAGCTAATGAATGAAACATTCATTTTTCTGCTTGTGGTGATGATTTTTACCCATGCTTCACCTAGAAAAAGTTTTCCCCAAAATGTAGTTTGCATTTGGAGTTAAACAGCAGGCTTCAGCAAATTTCTTTTGACAAGGACTTTAATATTTGGCATCCAGCCATTGAAAATACACAATCCTTGCTGCTTTGCTCAAAGCTGCATTGTTCCTCGAGAGTAGAGCTATCGTGCAAGATCATGGAAAATGATGGGATTGTAGAGGCAGCTTAGTTAAAGGCTTTGCAAACTTAAGACAAGGCTTTAAAATATTTCTGAAATAAAAAGAAGCATTCGTGTAGTGGCGAGGTGTGTTTGTGTGGAGTCCTGTTTGCCATGTGTGTCTTCACAGTCATATACCTTGCACTAAATGTAGACAGATAGGGCTGTATCAGATCTGTATGGGAACAATAGTCCACTGTCAAATTTGCTTCAATAAAGATGTCTTGCTGTTGGCATAATTAATTAAAACTAGGAGGCTTCCCTTAACAGTTATGGCACTCAGAGGAGGAAAGGTGATCTTAAAAATAGCTTGGACCTAACCCATATAAAGACTTTCATAGATCAGCGTCAACATCTTGAACTGTATTAGGGTTAACAGGGCAGTCATATGGTCTGAAAAATTGTTATGTTGTGTTTCTTGTGGATACCTGCTTTCTCCACTGCTTGCAACTCTTAAGTGATCCACAGCTGCTCCATGTGAAAATCAATACAGTAATCCAGTCTGGAGGTCCTAAGGTGTAGCAGCAGTGGCAATTATGCTTTGACAATAGACTTCTAAACTGTGTGGTATGGCTTCATTACAGTGAATAACTTTAAACATACTGCCAGTATTCTTAGGCTCCTCTGATCAGGGCTGAGCTGGAGCAGAGATCTTAAATCAAGACAGCTGCTCTATCTGAGCAGTCCAAGTAAATGGGTCTTAATGGTGGCAGCTAGTGTGGTAATGAAAATCAGTTACACTTATTGCTTAGTGTAGCAGAGCTTTGGATACCACAGAAGTTTGTCTTCAGATGAGATGGGGGATTAGGATTAGTTTAAGGCGGACAGAGCAGATGGTTAAAGAAAATTAGACATTCTGTATTTCAAGGGAACAGCAAAGATTTCAGATTACTTTGTGCTTTGTTGCCTTTTTTATTGTAGACATTTGCAAAGATTACTTTGGATGTGTGCATAGCAATAAAGAAACTTGTAGTTTATGCAAACAAGGAGTCTAGGTTGCACATTTATCTGAGATAAAGAAGATATTTAAGCCGTTACGGAAATGAAAACATGATGATAGAAATAAGCCCATATAGATACAGCATTATTGTATTTGGTCTTCTGCCAGATACAGCCCTTGGAGTTGTAGTCTTTATTTGCTGTCTTTAATATAGAGAGGTGGCCACTGAGACAGTTGGTCAGAGTTGGAAGTTACTTTTAAATCAGAATGCAGTATTGCCTGTTGAGGCTTGCAGTTGGAGGGGACTCTACCATCATCAATCAGATCAAGATGGATGGCTGCGGATTTGGATCTTCAGCCTTTCTGAGCCACACTGGAGTGTGAAGGATGCAGGTAGAGGAATTATGCTCTGGTTTGGCCACACCACTCCAGCTGTAGCCCCTGGGCTGCTGCTGCCATCCCAGCAGTCTCTCTTTTGGCTGAAGCCTAACTACCTCACCCTTGAAGGATTTAAGATAAAGCAATGTGTGTTCTAGTCTGAAGAAGAAAAAATGTTTCTAGCTGTCAGTGCAGTGTGTGTAGCAGGCCTTTTCTGCTCTAAGTTAGCTTCATGTTCATATGGGAATTAAAAAGGTCAATCTCTTGCAAAGTAACCAACAAGACGATAGTAAGTTGCTCAAACAGACATCCCTCCGTTTCTCTGAAGCATCATCTATGAATCATTTCTCAGCCTCTTTCTTTGCTGTCATGAGATAATAGCAAATGAATTGTAGGTCTGTACATCAAACTTTCAAGTGTGTGTTTGTTCTTCTCTGCAAAAATAGGTTTCAAATGGCTTGGAAATTCTAATTCTAGTGAGCACTCTCCTTCACCCTTAACACTTTGTGTCTTTATGAAGTCATGAACAAACCAAGCTTGGTTTTAAAAATTGGTTTTAAAAATTAATGATAGTTAACAGAGAAGGATGGCTCTTAAGTGGGCTTCTCTACAAAAAATGCAACCACTCCCCTAAGACCCCAAACCTCTTTGTTGCCCATGTTTCTCTAGCAATTTGTCTTTATCAACGGGAAAAAAGTTTCCATGGAATTGATTTGCTTGACAGTGTAGCAGGGGTGTCCAGAATAGGTTAAAATGCAGTATTGCTCACAATTTTTGAAAGGGCAACAGGCTGCTGTGAGTTTGTGTGTCTTGCTGCCCATGCACTTGCTGTAGGACTGAGCTACAGATCCATATAAAAGGCCATGGTTGTAGTTTCATGGCAAAGTGAGCCTTAAAAATCCCGTTCTTTATTGCTTAAACTGATTAGAAGACCAGCACCTTTTGCAGGGCTTTTTGTAAATCCAGTTCTGTAAAGGTAAGTATCTAGGTCAGAAGCTAGAGGTGCTGTCACCTGTTTTTTCAAAGCTATAGTATGTTTGGAAACTCTTTAATAAAGTTGGATTGCTATAAGGAATCCAGTGGGTTTCTAAAACACTCATTGAATTTAACCTGTAAAACTCAACTTCCAGCAGGTTAACTGAGGATTGTCAGCTGGTGCCTTCATCTCGACAGGCAGACATGAAAATTTTGAGAAAGCAAGGAAAAAATTCTGTGTTCTCTTTATTCTATTCACATGCCTTTTGAGCTCTGCTCATTTACTTCATTTCCTTCATTACATTGCAAAATCGAGCTTAACTGTCTGTCATTTAGCAGTGCAGGGCACCTGGCCCTGTGGCCTTGTTCTGCTGCTAATGAGGGTATTGACTACCATGCTGAGGAGGCTGTGGCTGCTCGTGCGTTGGGTGCATCCAGCGGAGCGGGAGCAGCCGGTAGCGAGGGAGGGAGCGAAGTGGCTGGGCCAGAAGTGGTGTCAACTCCGTGGAGCTGAGCCCTGGGCACAGCGGCTTTGCCTGGCTTGTGCGGAAACAAGACGCCAAGTGCATGCTTGTTAGGACAGAAAACCCGTCCACCTGAAAGGAGCACCTTTGCGCTGAAGGACTTTTTGGGACTATATATACTTTGCTGGTGATGCTACCTTTCTTGGCTGTCACGCAGTAATACTTGTGGCGCTGGAAGTCAGTTTAATGAATCTGCTGTCTGTAGGACTCTTCAGAAGATGCATCCTGCTGATATCAAAACGTGTGAATTGTAGTTCTTGTTTAGATGTTTTTTCTCTGACTTCAAGAAAAGAAGGGTTTTAGAGTGTGTAGGTACTTAAATATTCAGGCAGAGACCTCGTGAAATTTTAAAAAGCAACCTGTTCTTAGCCTGCAGTTACTACAGGTGCTTAACTGCCTTTAAAATCTGCCCTGGGGCTTCTCTACTCTAGATATTCCTTCAGTAAAATGAAAAGATAATCAGGATTAATTTAGTAATGGAAAATGTGCGGCAGTTGGACAGTGTGCTGAGGACAAAAAGTAACTTCCAAGAATCCAAGAAATCCAAGAAATGTGAAATTCTCATAATGCCTTTATAAGAACAATATCAAATACATAGGTCTGGCATGGTGGAGGTAGTAAGGAAGAAGAGGTTGTTCCATAAACCCTCTAAAGAAACAATGTCCCCTTAATGGCTGAACTCTGGGGTCCTTCTTTGCAGAAAGCAGACTGACAGCATTTGTAGGTTAAATGAAATGAATTAGCAAACAAGTAATTATATTTGCATGTAACCTTGTTAAGATAGTATCCTGTCCATCTTAAACCTGTCATATTAGACATATTTAATCTTTGTGATGCATGGAGTGGTATATTATGTTTGACAGCTTCTAAAGGAAAAAGGACGAGAGCCTGTAATTGGAATGCTGCCGTTGGATAATAATGATGAGCACTTCTCATCTTCAAAGGGTTTTCAGCCTCTCTAGCTAATCCACACATCCGCTGAGTGGGGAAAGTAAGTTTCATCCCTGTTTTACAGATGGAGAAACTGAGATGGAAGAAGAATCACCAGATTAGAACTTGAAATGCCTAGATGCTAGTAGTGCTGTGTAAGAACAAAATTAATTTAATTTGAGCACTCAAAATGAAGTAAATGTATTGTTTAGATTTAGATTACATACATTACATCAATCATCCTGATATTTGACCCTTCAAATATAAAGTCACTCTCATGCACTGCCAATATAACAAGTGTTCTCTAGTAATCATATTACTGTTGAGTTCAATAATCTTTACAAGTAAAATGTGCAGAGTTTCTGAATGTTTGCACTTGGAAGTGAAGATCTGATCCTGAAAGCCTTCCGGGTATAGAATCTGTTTTGTAATTAGTGGAACTTCAGACTCAGAAAACTGGGAGAGTATAACTCACTGCACTGCCAAAACTCTCACTGGAGCATGCAGCTTCCTGAACAGTTTTACTTGCTGGATTGGCGTGTAAGGTAATTTGAGTTTACTGCTCATTAAAATGATAAAACTAAATCAGTTGCTGAAGTAATCATCTTCCTCTCCCAAAGTGATTGCTTTTGGTGTTAAACAGACAGGTGGTTTAAAAATAACATTTTCTTTTGGTTTGAAGTCTGTAACTTATGTTATTAAACTGGAAAATGTTTTAAAAAATTAAGTTTGCTTACTACTGTTTATACTTTATACTAGAATTTATTTTATATAAACAACAAAAGGTGGGTCAATTATTACACATATTATTCGTCGCTGTGTGATTCTCTTGTCCCAACAGCTAGTGAGTATCAAATATACATTAGAGATTTTTACAAAAAGTCTTGATTTCATGACAAAATGAATGCTAAATTATTTTCTACTAATTTTCAATTTAGTGAAGCTTCCTGATGTCACCAGATTTTAATGTATGGATGAGCCATTAACTGAACCATACTATAGTCCCCCATTGGAACCCAATGGATGAACTTTGTGCAGCTGGTAAACAGACATGAAAATATTCTGACTGAAGACATTTCTAATTACTATCTATCTAGAGAATGCTTCATATATACAAAAAAAAAAGCGCAACATTTAAACACCTCGTTAATAAAACCAGAAATACTCCTTTTTCTTTTTCACTGATAGTCTTCCCCCTTCACTTATTTTTACGTTGCAGAGCTGCCCAGTAATTTTGTGAGTACCCCTTTTGGTTTCTTTCCCTTTTGTACTTTCTGGGGAAATTCCTACATGAACGTTTTAGTTCCGCAATAAAAGAACACACTTTCACTTACTTAGTCTTTACCTGAGTACTATTGGCTGAAATGACAACGCTGTTAAAAGTCAATGTGCAGAAAGACGGATCATTACTGAGGTTTTCCCTGGAACAGTTCACAGAGACAGCAAGCTCAGGAAAACAGCCTGAGTAAACTGCATCATGATTGATTTCAAGTACATCTGATGAAGCATAATTGTCTACCCATTCATTTCTTTTCATTCTCCTCTCTACATGTTTCCCCTTTTGGGATCAAATAATCAGTAGCAATAATCACAAGCAACAAGAATAAAAAAAGAAAATTCATAGAAATGATCCCTTGTCAGTTTTGGTTGCAAAACCAAATAGCAGTAGTAACTTCATATTTCATTTATGAATTCCCATATTCTACTATAAAATCAGCAGAATCTTTGGGAAAGCCCTGACTCCCCTTAATAATAACTTAACAAAAATGCACACTTTGGTGTATACTGATGGTTTTGCTGTTAGTGGCGTCAAGACTAGATTTTCAAGTGTGTCAACATCATCAGCAATATCTTCTCCCACTTAATTTCTTTTAAAATGTGGCAAGAGAATCAATACTATGAGTGGTTAGGATCCCAGCATTTCTGGGTGGTTGTTTTTGGTTGTTTTTTGTGTTTTTTTTTTCTTCTCTTAGTTTTTTAATTGACATTTATGGCACTCAAAATGGAGACTCTCCAATTCAGAAAATATGACTCTAACTGGTGTTTTTGAACAGAGCATTAGTTGTGGAATGTGGTCTGATATGTACTTGATATAAATCCAGACTATTAAATTGATATTAATAAACTTCCTTCAGTAGGAGTCCCAATTAAAAGAAATTTAGATTTTACTCATATCCTTAACCTTGTAAATTTACAACAGCACAAACTCTGCTGCAAACTCTTAGTATGGGAAGAAATTGTTCTTCTGTGATTATCTGCCACAGGCCATAAATCTGTTTTATAAAATAATACTCTGCTTAAAATACTATTCTGAGAATTATTTAATACTTTGGTATTTTTGGTTTCAGGCACAAACAAATATCTTATGGCTACCTAAGCAAATGGTTTTGGAATGGTTTTAAAAAAAGATTATATAATAATACTGTCATCTTATGTATAGGTGTAGCATGCCTGTGAATTGCTGTTACTGCACTGAAAGGAACCATTGTCATGCATGTGGACCTTTTTTGGTTCATTGTATGCTCCTTGCTGTAAGTGCTTTCATACCATTGAGTGTATCATCCGAGCACTGTGACTTCTTGTGAATTTTTGCTCTAACGTTGTATGTTAGTTTGAGTTTTGTTTAGTCCTAAATTCCTCTCTCAAATAATGCCTTTGTCAGTACATCCTGGGGTTCTATACCTGCAAGTTCTCAGTGTTTTAGGTATCAAATTTACTAGTGAAAAACTCTTTTTTTTTCTTCTGCCAGAGCCATAAACTCAATTTGAAATGTGAGAATTGAGTTAAGTTCCTCCTTTTTCTGTGTGTGTGCTTAAATCTACCTCTAGTAAGAGATAAGCTTCATCAGGTGGAAGGTTCATTGACTGTCATCAGAAAAAAAAATGCACTTTTTTCAGATTATGCCTTCAGTGACCTCACCCGCTGAAGGCAGTGGGACTGTGCAGTAAGAACAAGGTTATGAGGAACGAAGGCAGGAATACTTCGCTTTGTTCAGGTATGTCTCTGCAAGGAGCAGATGCCATGGAAAAGAAGGTGTCATTTTATTTTGAAGCTCTTCAGAACAGAACAATACTTTCGAGTATCTAAAAAGTCATGTCTGCTGTCATTTTTTATGGGAAGATCATTATACACTTGCTAGCTATTCAAACAGTTTCTCCTTTTGCACTCAATTTTAGGTGTACTAAATCCTTCCCTTCTTTCCTTTTTAATTTTCACACAGTTAATCATCAACTACATTCATGTTTCCTTCTCTTTCCTTCAGCTCAACCTGCATAGGTTTAGCTTGCTTTGTTATTTCATTGTAGGTGAGTCCTTCCAGCTCTGATCGTGTTTTGTTACCCTCTGTTAGAGCTCTTCAGTTTATCTACATCTGTGAAGTAATACTATGCATAGAAGTGATGGTTAGCCAACTAAATCTGTGTTAGTACAGCCTGTTAATAAGTGATTTAAATGTTTTCAGTTGTGTTAATATGTTAATACAGGTAAATTAGATCAGTACTATATTGGCAAATACATTTCTGTATTACACAAACTTCTGTATATTCTCTTCCTATTTCAGCTGTGACTTTAAGGGAGTGCTATTTATTTTTGACATTCTGGATGAATTCTTACATCTGTTTCAGAAAAGCATAAGAGGACTTTATGGTAGAGAAGGCCCTATCCACATTGAGACCTTCACAGATAGTGAAGTTTTTTTAGAGATGACAGTGAATTGGTTTCTGATGAGAATTATAATTGCATTAATTAATTAATTACTTGTATTTTGTTTGAATACAAACTGACATTGTGGGTCTTTTCATTGTCTTAAAATGTGTTTTCATTAATTAAGCAAGATAGCATGAGGCATAACTCATTTTTGGTTTAAAATAAAGGAAAACATTTGAGTCTGATGTGTAGACCTGAGATTGATATCTACATGTCCTTGTATTCCCTCTCTTCTTGTATTTCAGGGAAGTTCAGATATATTGGTATAGTCCATGAAACTATACAGCAAAGAAAATCTGTGGAATTTGACTCTGAATCCAAGAAAAAATTCCACACACAATTCTATCCCTATATTTAGTGAGCTTGCAGCCTATTGTTTCTTATATTTTATTCATTATTACTAAACTGTTTCTACAAGTAAGTCTCCTGGGATTAACTTTTCTTTTTTTAAAAAAGCAGCTCAGTATGTCAGAAATAAACCTTCTGGCATTGGAGAAAAGGAGACTTTGAGGTGTGGTTCTCAGTCAAGATTTTGGGCCATGATAAACCCCTTTTTACTTACATATCCATAATCAAATAGCCAGTTAAATTCCTGGGAGAAAGACTCTTACAGTAAATGTAACAGCTGATGCTGCATTGTATGTGACTAACTCACAGGTCTGTTCCAATATCACATTTAAGCATAGGGACACACACTTCTGATTTCATCTGCTTCCAAGCACAAGATTACACGTTGTTCCTCATTAATAATATTCTTTTAAGAATAGTACAAGGATGAAGACAAGGCCTGGACTACCTCTTATAATGATATCCTGGAGCATTAGAGATACTACAAGCTGCTGATCTTGGTGTGAAAATAGTGAGCAAATGGAAAATGTCTGTGTATCAAGAAGGCAGTGAAGTCTTCCTGAATACTCTCATGCACGTTTTCTCTTTGTTTTGGTGGATTTGAGTATATACCACCGTATTTTAACTCCTGTCCAACATAATACAGTAGTTTCTAATTACACTGCTCTTCGAACCAATGTAGATCTCCAGGCTGTTTTTAAAGGTGGTGGCTTAATACATTAACACAGAATATCAATCACAATAGTTGTTTGTTGCTGAAAATACAGAAGCTGTGCTGTTCATAGAAAGGTGAGAAAGACTACCTTGTGCCTATGAAACTTGAGAGACTGAGTCTCAATTTCTTTCTCTTCCACAGTTTTTTTGTGCAACTGTGCGCAAGTGTTTTAGGCTTATAAAAGGACTTGGGTTGTAGTACTTGCTTCTTGTGCTGTTTATTTCCCCCCCCCCCTTTTTTTTTTCTTTTTAATTGTAGAATACCTACACAGTCTCTTACACGGGCAGTAGAAGTGTTGGAAAATATCTCTGTTCCAGTCTTTTTAATGACCTGGTGGTTAGAGGACCTTCTACCAAAGCAAGAGATGCAGGTTGCAGTGCAGGACCAACATCTACTGGATAAATCTTTTCTCCTCTGTATTAATACACAGAATTGTGAATAACTGAGAGTAGTGAATGACAGTAAAAAAGCTGAGAATAATTAATGTAAGAGCATAACTGAATGCAGAATTAACTCCTCTGCCAGGAAGTTTTGCATTTTCCTTGTTGCTTTCAGTGATTTAAATTTACCAAATAAAACTTTTTCTGTACAACTTGTAGTGAAAAGAGGAAGGGAAACTGGTTTGAATGGGAGCCTGTGCTATTGGGATGGAGTCCTCTCCTCAGAGTCCTTGGGAAAATACTTTTGGGAAATCTGCCTGTTAATAGAGCCAAAAAGAAACCTTAGAGGGCCATAACGACAGCAGTAATGTTGCAAGCAAACAGAAAGACATTTTTGGAAGGTAATGCAGGAGGACTGAAGTGCAAGACACTGGGGCAACCTGTCGGAAGAATTGTTCTCTTGCTGCCATGATGATTGTATGTACTAGACAGAGAGATGAAGGACTAAAACCGAGTCACCTGTGAGGAAGACAAAAAGGCGCAAATCTGGCAGAGACATCATAGTTGCCGTTTCTAAATTTAGATACTAAGCCAATATTATAGCTATGTAAGGTGAGAGGAGGCTCAGTATATATGGCAGTGACAGAGTAGAGATGTGTCTGGGTGGCTGGGAAACACTCCTGTTACGTCCTCCACACAGGTTGTTGCTAGAGCCAGTCGTCAGAGAAACAGAATGCTCAGATTTTAGGCTAATTCCCCACTGCAGTGGAGGTGCAGCTTGGAGCAGCTTTCCCAGTTCGCAAGCGTGTGTGTGCACCTGAGCCTCTTGCGCTTGTCAGCTCCGAATACTGCAGAGCTGTCGGGGAGGTTGGCTAGGCTGGGACTAACAGGACAGATCTTTGTAGGGGAAATACATGTGGTTCTTATACTTGGGAAACTACTACCGTGAAAACTGCCTTCAAAAAAGAGACATCCCTGCTACAAAGCCACTATGCTTGTCACCAGTTTTACAGACTCTGCTCAAACCTCCCAGATTTCCTCTTCAGTTCCTTTTTGGGTGCTTTGTTTTTTCCCCTTCTCTGCCAAGGTTGTTTACATTTCGTTGCTGTGTATTGCTTGTAGGCTATTTAGTCTATAAAGGACCTGTAGCAGAAAAAGGTCTAATAATGTCAGATGCTCAGTTCTTGTTAGTGCAGCTGCCATCTGTGTGAAGGGAACTCTGCATGGGTGGCTGTAGGTGTGAATTGAAAAAAATGGGGATGTGGTGAAGAAATCGAAGATGTTGTGAATGTGAGCACAGAAATTGGATTGTTGAACATTTCTTATCCTGCGGCATAAAATAATTATTGATGAAAGTTTTACTCTGCAGAAAATCTGTTTTGAGCTTTGTGCACACGAGCTTTTCCATTCCGCATACAGATTTAAATGACGTGGAGAAATGCAATCTCTTTTAGAACGCAGCCATTGACGATAATAGCACTAACCTGGAATTTGTTTCTATTTCCTGTAAGTTTGGCAGAACAGGCTAGAAAAGCACTGAGCATCCTTTGCTATTCTCATGATGAAGAGGACTGATCTTTTGCACTGCGCTTTGGGTTCCTCCGACTCCACAGAATAGATTATCTGTTGCTTTTTCAGGAAGAAGTTACAATAATTGTATTGATTGTCTTTCATTTGACTCTTGACTGAGAGGAATAAAAAGCTTCAGGATTATTGATTTAGTTTTGCACTCAAGTATTTTACTTTTGTTTTCGCTTCCCATAGGACCTAATCCCAAGGCCATTTGGGCAGTTGTGTAAGGCCTTAATGCAGTAGAGATAATGCAGTTTCACTCTGCAGAAGCCTGAATCAGCAGACATCCCATGCGTCTCTCTCCTTGCTCAGGCATTTATAACTATATCATCTGAGAATAAACCTAAAATGAATTAAGAGAAGTTTAAATAAATGGATTTGTTTATTCTGCCTTTCTAAGAACTGTTCTTTTCTCTTATGCACCCGAATGACTTCCGGATAGATCCTTGCTGTATCTGTCCCTGTCAGTGACCTGCACCAGAGGGGCAGGAATTTAGGGCTAGAGATTTTCAAGTGCTAAGCACACCTTGATCTTGTTGCTACTTAAATGCTGTATCTGTCGTAGTAGAAATGGTCACTGTGTTGTGCTTTGGAACATCCATGAGTGGGAGTTAGTCAATGTTGTCATAGTCAGCACTTAAATTTTGGTGTTTAAATGTTATTTACTTCTTCTTACCCCCTATTCTGCATCCCCAAACAAAGTAGAGCTTAGATGATACCAATCCAAGCAATTCTGTAGGAAAGGCTGTTGAACTCCATGCTAACTGCAGAGGTGATGCCTGGCTCAGAGGCTGGAACTGAGAATCCTTTTTTCAGTCTCTCAGTGCTTCAGTATTTGTGGAAGATAGTCTCCCGTAAATGTGTCAGATTTTATGTTTAATACTGATTTCTCCAAATCCTTTACTTGGAAAAATAATTAAACAACCCTGTAAATATAAATAAAATTTGTTTGGGCAGAAATATTTAGGCACAAAATACAGTAAAGCAAACACGTAGTACAAGATAAGCACAGAAACACGCCATTGAATACAACAAGTAAAACTTATTTTATGGATTAGGCTCTGTTGAGCTTAAAGGCCTTGTGGTTCAAAGACCCCACGTAGAATCAACACAACTTCTGCATCTGGCACCTTATGCACTGTGCCTATATATGTAGCGCTAGTGTGTGTAGGAGGAAAGGAGTGGGGCACGTGAATTCATTGTTTATGTAACACAGTCCCAGTGTTTGCTGTACCATTACTAAAATCGCACAATGCTGTGATAATGTAAGTTTGTCTTAGACTTCTTGGCCACATTTTTTCCATCACTTTCAAACATTTTTTCAGGAGTTACATTGGTGCTATATCCCTCTGCCACCTCATTTCCTTGATGTTGCAGTAAGGCATTATCATGGTTTAACCCCAGCCAGCAACTAGGCACCACACAGCCGCTTGCTCATTCCCCCTAGCCAGAGGGATGGGGGAGAGAATCAAGAAAAAGTAAAACTCATGGATTGAGATAAAGACAGTTTAATAGGGCAGAAAGGAAGAAAGTAATGATAATGATACTGATTTTAATATTAATAACACAACAACAACATAATAATAATAATGAATTGGAATATACAAAACAAGTGATGCATAATGCAATTGCTCACCACTCGCAGACAGACACCCAGTTAGCTCCTGAGCAGCAATCCCCCCAAGCCAGCTCCCGCCAGTTTATATATTGGGCATGATGATTCCATGGGTTTGGAATATCCCTTTAGCCAGTTTGGGTCAGCTGTCCTGGCTGTGTCCCCTCTCAACTTCTTGTGCCTCTCCAGCCTTTTCGCTGGCTGGGCATGAGATGCTGAAAAATCCTTGACTTTTAGTCTAAACACTACTTAGCAACAACTGAAAATGTCAGTGTGTTATCAACATTATTCTCATAGTAAATCCAAAATATAACACTATACCAGCTACTAGGAAGAAAATTAACTCTATCCCAGCTGAGACCAGGACAGGCATATTAAAAACTAGGAAATGCTTTGGGACAAAAAGGCGTGTGCATTTAAAACTCTTTTACTATATTATCAGCTTCCATTCCACCCTGAAATAGTGCCTTATGCAGACCAGAATTTTAGGAAGGCAATTAGATATATTTAAGTCCAGGTCAGTTGGACAAAGTTGTTTCTCCTAGAATGGTTGGTAGCTAATAACAGAGCCTGGTTCTCTAGTCTTAGTTTTGACTTACTGGATGACCTTGGCAAATCTTTTCTGTGTCTTGTCCTCATTTATAAGATAAAGATAAGGAGGGAGAGATCCATTGCACATGCTTTGACATCTCTTGATGAAAAATGCTGTGCCATTGTCAAGTTTTTGTTATCATCCAAGTGTGGTCATTAATATACTCTTTCTTTGAGAACATTAAGCCCTTCTCCAACCTGTTCTCCTTTTTTTCCTTCAAAAAATTTATGTATATATACCTTATGTCCAGGAACCTTCTAGTACTTTAGAAAGATTGGGGGATAACATTATCTCTGTTTTACAGATGCAGCAATGGAGAATCTGTAGAGTAAGATCCTTCTTGGAGATTATACACCTTGCTCAGTGGTCCAGGTTCCTGTCTCTCAGCAGCTTTAATCACTAGAGAACTTTGCTACCCTCTGTAAGAGAGAGGGAGGGATGAAAAAGCCATCTGCTGTTTGTGGTTGCTAGGGAGTTGCATGCTGCCCTCAGGTTAGGCTGATCCACTTTCTCTCACATTTGTACTTGTTGGGACCACTGCTCTGTACTGAGCTAAAGTTGATTTAGCTCTTGCTTTTTTCCTCCCCCTCCCAGGAGTATGGCAACTGGACAGTTCAAGGTGGGCTGCATGAATTTAAATGTATAATCTCTTAATATATACATGCAGAAAGGGAGAGTAAATGTAGATTTTGTAAAGCATTGCTCTTCTACTTGCTTGTTGTCTGAGGCTTGCAGCATGGATGAGGAAGAAAACTGCTTTTAGTGAAGAATACTCACACCGGAGACACTGGCAGAATACTGAGGTTTATATAAATCTGTTCATTATGGCTCTGTGGGGAATTTCCAAATGTATTAGCATTTTTAGGTCCTCTTATCAGCACTTCAAAGATAAAGTGGTGTGAGATGAACGCTTCTCCCTTAGCGCTGGGTTTTACATACACTGTGCACCCAAAATAGGTAGGAAAGTCTGAAAGGGGATTTATAAGCAGATGTTAAAAAATGCGGTGAATGATTTTTCATATGGTTTTTAATTATGGTTTGTCAGATGGCTTCTTATAGGAGCATAATCACAAGCCAGATAATCACTGATGGTTTATTTAAAGAAAAAAAGAAGAGAAGAAAAGGCAGGCTGGGTAGTGTTTTTGTGAGGTACTGCTGATGGGGGCTCTGTGTGTCTCCATCATGTTTATCTCCCTGCTCACTGTCGTCATGGAAGCTCAGAGCCAACTGGGAGATCCTGCTCTGCACGGGACTGGATTACTGACCCTAATGCATGGAAAATTGAATGTATTAAGTGGCAGCCGCATTTTCAACCCTAAGGACTTCACAAGGAATTTGAAACAAAAGGCCAGAGCCCTCTAAGGAGATTTTCATCCCAGGGGGGAGTCTCATTTTTAAAAAACAAATTAGCATCACCATAGAGAAGCAGCTTCCAATGACCAAAAATTAGAATACAAAATGAAAGATTTTTTTCGTTCTCCTGCATGCTGCTTTCCATCTTTTTTTGCCAGTCGAAGGAGCGCTCTTGTCTTAGATGTAGCTGAGGTGAGCTAAGCTCTGACCTCAATGCAGTCGGTTGCACTCACATTGGAAGTGGGAAAACTAGCAACATCAGAATGTCTTGCCAATCCATGGGTGAAAGATAAAAGAGGCTTATTCTTTATACAGGGTTAACAACAGCGGTCTCTTGATTTATATGTATATAAATTCACTAAAGGTTCATGAAAGGAGAAATCTACAGGAGTTAATCTAGCAGGGATAGACGGGGGTTTTTTTCCTCCTTTTCGTCCTCGTGGCAAATGAAGTATTTGACAGACTTCTAATAAAAGATAGAATTCTGAAAAGACCTGTGAAAGAAAGCTCATGAGCTATAAAAGATTGGCTTGCATGTACTTGCGTGTGGAAAATGTGAATGTTGTATCCCTCAGCACAGGGATAGCCAGGAGCTGTAGGGGAGGGCTAAAAGGTTTGCGTTTGGAAATGCAAAGGATGGAATTGCCAGAGGTAAGGCATGGACAACCTCCACGTCTCTCCTTAACGCCGGTTTGCTGCTTTGTCCCACAGATTTGTGTTGTAGCAACTGGGCGTTGAGTTGCATGGTGAGGTTAATGGCAGATGTGTGTCTCTGCGTGAGAGATGGAGGGCACAGGGCAAGCCTGGGAGGCCTGTTTTGCTGTTTTGCCCCCTGGGGCGATGGCAGAATAGCTCCTGCCAGGGAAGTCTGTGGGGACTGTGTGCTGAATTAATGCAAAACGTTTTCCACCTACCTTTTGCTATGATAGATGCTGTCCTCTGAGTTCAGCGTACATCTTTTGAACTCCTCTAAGGAGTTGTTTTAGCCTCGTTGCAAATGGTAGCAGATTTATAAGCTAACAAGCTTATACTGATGAGTGTTTTCTCCTTAAGCCTGGCTATCCAAACGTAATAATACTCTGCAGATTTTTCCCTGAAGGGTGGCTGTGTAGCCTGTCACTTCGGAGGATATGCGCTAAGCCTGAAACAACACTTCATTATAAAGAATAAGCAGATTTTAATGATAGCTGTTGTCATATGAGATTTTGCAAGTGAAGCATGCATTTTTGGTGCAACCAAACCAAGAGCAGACCCAGCAGTACTGTCACTGCTTTTTGACTTTTTGCTGTAGAAAAATAATAAAAATATCTATGGTTATGGGTTTTTATATGAAAAACACTTTATAAATACTCACAACATGTATACTCAAAGCCAAACTTGTCCCAAGGCCTCTCCTCACCTCTCAGATTGTTTCTCAGTTCCTGTCATCTCAAAGTAATTCATGCAGTGCTTCATGTTGATTTGGTTTTGATGGTATAGTACCTGATAAAATTGTAGTATAGGAATCAAATAGGTAACTACCTACCTAATGTATTTTAAAGGATTATGTGCTACAGCATACTTCAGTATATTTGTTTATAAGTCTGTATGTGGGCATGTGTCTCTTTGTACAATTAACAGTACTGACACAGCAGTTTCACCACTGAAAGCTCTGGTAGAACTTAATAAGAATCTTTTATTGTAAAGGTGGTGGCAAAATATCCTTTTTCTGATCTGTACACTGAACACTTAAAGGTCACACTTGTCGAGAACAGCAGCTTTATTTTTGCAACACAAGTGAAGTGTTTCGTCCTGGTTTATGCCTTTTACTCTGAAGAGTGAGTTGTGGTGCTTGTGATGTGACTTTGCACCATTTCAATTTGGTAAGTGTTGGGTGACGTACGCTACAGCCAGCAAGGGCTCAGGCAGAGGTGCAAAACACCCTGGCGTGGTTTTGATAAACAAAGATGCTGAATCACTTTCTGCTCTGAAGAAATCTCCTCCAGCAACACAGTTAAGATTAAATGACAGTAACTTCTCAACTGCTCACTTTCTTTTCTTTTAGTGTCTACTAGCATAAGCATACAGTAATGGTGGAAAGTGGGATAGCCAAAACACTGCGCGGGGTAAGATAATAATGGTAAATCACGATAGGAGAGAAAATGAAACTTATCTTTTCTCCAGTACCAAAGCTATAAGGGAACATGGGGAAAAAACCCGAAACAAAAAAACCCAACAAAAATCCACACTGTGATTAACATGGCAAAAAAGCAGAGATGCTGGCATTCCTGTATGTGAATCAGAAGACAGTGGTGACAAATGGACATGCGCCAGCCCCCCAGACATTTGCAGCTGATTAGAAGCACCGCAGATGAGCAGCTGTCATGCCAATGAAATATTACAGAATTGAAATGAACTTACAGCTGGTTGGGGTGCCACCCCTCGTACTTCCCTTTTATCACTGCTGCTCCAGGCTCCTACTCTCTACCTAGTCGATGAGTCTCTCTGTCTCCCTGCATGCATCCCATTTAATTAGGTTCACTTTAAATCAAAATGGGGCTCAGTTTTCTGCAAGCCTGTGTTTTATAAGGTGGTGAGGTATGGAGCAGACTCAAAATATTCTCCTCCAGCACAGCTGAGATTGGGTAGGTTATCACTGGTACAAGTGCAATGCTGATCAGCTAATAGCTACAAAAGTTTGGAGACCACTAGCTTTCAAAAAATTCTGGTATCTCTCTGCTTTCTGCTCTTCATTTGTCTTGCCCTTCTTTTCTATGCCCTTTTTCCTGTAGCCCTGTACAGAAATCTTGTTAATATTTTGTTCAGCTACCAGCTAACAGAATGAGATTGCAAATAAGGGAAATAATTCTCCTGAAGTAGCTGCATCCTTAAAAATATATACCTATATACTTAAAATGCTAAGCCTTGGTATAACATGTGTAAAATATATTTGCAGATCATTTAGCTCAAGCCATGGTGTGAAAGGTAATTCTAGTTGACTGCTGGGAAATAGGAAGTGTAGCCTCTCATTTTCTGCTTTCAGTGCTGAGCTATTCATGGAATCTGCAACTTTTTTTTTTCTTTTCAGTCTCTATTATTTTCCATTATTCTCTAGAATTAGCTGCTTCTAAATCCAAAGGAATAGTCTGGATTTAAAATATTGCCTCCAGGAGCAGAAAGTCTGTTTTCCTGTAGGATGGATGTTTTGCTCTTGAGTCTATTAATTATGGCCTTTTCTTTCAACAGGAATAATTGTGTTATTAATAGTCTTTTCATGAACAGAAGAAAGGCCTCTTTGGAAGGAGAATGCTCTTGCTTCACAAAAGGTTTCTGATAGCCTTAAGGTGGATTTATCTGGTGGAGCCTTGGCTAACCTTCATATTGAACAGACAGAAGCAGTTTAGGGAATTTGGGGATGTGAAGCAAATTAGAAAATAAATTAAAAGCATTATAGCTCAATAGTATAAATTAATGCAGCTGCCGTAAGCTTCATCCTGAGAGAGTTGTCAATATCTGCAAAGCTCCTGCTATGGGGAAGAAAATTAATGTGTATTTTAACATTTGTGTTTTGTCCCACAAGAAGCAATTTGAAAGAGTCCCCTGTAGCTTTGATGGCTTTCCTTATCTTAACTCCTTCCACACCAGTGCCTTGGGTGTCCTCTGGGGGCTGCAGAGCGAAGGGGCTAACAGCCCATCCCAGGCAAAGCACGTTGTGAGTAAAAGCTGTGCAAAGCAGATGCTGATGGCAACACTGATGTCCGGGCTTCCCTCTGCAGCCACTTCTGCGGGCTCCCGGCTGTGCAGGTTGTGGCAGACTTGGTCCAGCAATTACTCTCTCTTGCAGATGAATAGTTTGGGGATAGAGGTATCAGCTGAGTCTGCGTCCACAGAACAAAAGTCTCTTCTGTTCTGGTATGGTGGTGGTAGTGTTGGTGGGAGAAGAGCACTCACCTCCCTCCCCCTCCTGTATCCCAGCTCTCTGCGGTGCCATTCCCTCTATGGCAGCTCTTTGTGTCTGCTCTTGTCAATGGAGATTTTAGTATTGTCTCCTTCCTCCCTGACACCTGGGTGGAGGGTCTACCAAGAGATCAGAGAGGGCAGTGGTGGGTCTCTTTTTACTTATGGAACAGAGAGGGGAGTGCTGCTTGTCCTAAACCAACATGAGACAAACCTCCCAAAGCAGAGAAGAGTAAGATAGCAGGAATTCTGTCTTCAGCACGGACGGAGTCAGAGTGGTTACATGAGAATTGAGGATAATAGAAAAAACATGTTAAATTGCTGATTAAAAAGAAGACTGTCTATGGCATTTGTGTTCTCTGGTACTCTTAATATAAACAGGAATTGAAAACTGTTGTTGCTGTTGTATTTATATTCTAGTTGCACTGGGCACTCTTAGTCAGATCTGGTCCCTGGTGTTCTGAGAACTTTGCAAACACATGTAAACGAGAAATTATGTTCCAGGGAGCTTTTGATCTTGATCAAAATAAGATGTTTCAAAGTATATGAAAGGATGGAAACTGGTGATGGCAACCATGATATGGCCCATGGCTGGCTAGGTCAAAATCAGTCCCTGATCAGTCCCTGCAAGGGTAAGCAGAAGGAGATTGCATCTGGCCACAGTTAACTGTTAACCTCAAAGAGAAATAGATTTTAGAAAGCAAACTTTTCAGCTGGTCCTGACAACAGCATTCCTAGGGCTATATGTGTCAGAGAGAGAGTTTGAGGTGACAGAGGACCCATAGCTATTTGAGGTGCTGTTATTGGTATGGTGGAGCATATTGGAGTGAGACAAGTAGTGGAAACATAGGCTGTGCAAAAGCTCCCCCCCCGGTACTGCAGGGAACAAGGGAGGTGTCCTTGAATGAGAGCCATTGGAGGGACTTCCAATGATAAGAATGATGTGTTGGGGCTTTATGATGGTCCTCATGGAGATGACCTGGGTGTTAGGAGAATGGCAAGTATGCATGCTGGACGTGTACTTCTCCCCCGTGAGGAGGAGGATGCAATCTGTGGCACAATATGGCAGCAGAAGATCTGGAGAAAATTTGATAAGTTTAACTGATTTGCTGATATCTATGAGGAGATATCCTAGAGACCTCATTCCATGGTTGTAGATAAGATAGGAGACACTTTTCTAAATTTCAGCTTGCTGGCTCTTTTTAGGGGGTTTTGTGTCTCTTAATTTTTAATAACAAGAACTACTTGCTGTCTTTAATACAGGCTACTACTCTTTAAACATGAATTCTAATCCTAACACTGTGAAATAGATTATAGCATGCTTCTGGCGGAACATGACTTGCCTCCAGAGCAAACAATGAAACTCATAATCTTGAAAATCTGACCTTTGCTTAATTTCTTCTTACTTGTTCTCAGTATGTGTTTCTCCTGTAGTCTTCTCTTTATTTAAAACATGGGAGAGTAAGAATGTTAGCTTTGTCTTTCTGCCTTCTTTAAGGTACTCGGTGAACTTTGGATGCCTTGTAATTGTGTGTGTAAGGAGAACGGTATGGGCAAGGAAGATGAGGAATTGCACGTATGTGGAGAAAGATGGAACAGAGTAGCTGGAACAAAGTTGGACTGAAAAATTCTTATCAAATGAAAGCTCACTTAAGCATAACTCTGCATCTGGTATGTAGCCTAAACTTGCAGCCTCTGCTACAAAACTAGAAAAATACTGTCTGGGCAGTTTGTTTGAGCTCCAAACGATATGAATGGAGTAAGGAGGCCTAACATGTGACAGCAGGTGCTAATATCTTTATTCTGCTGCACCTGAGACCCTGACATTCCCCTTCTAGTGCTGCTGAAAATGCAGGTCAATTAATAGGAGCAGAGTTCTCATTTTTGATCCTGTATTTAATTCCCTGAAGCTATTATTGCCTTGAGGGAGTGGCGGAACAGTGGAGAAGATAATTAGACTTGACCTTGTGCTATGGACTTGTGCAAACTGTTGGATTAGCAATGAAGAGTGTCAAAGCTTGGTTAGAAAGTGAGTGGGGGGACACAACACAATGTAAAGCATGTTGCTGAATATGCAAGAGAATAAAAACTGAAATGGAAAGGACAAGAGGGAAGCTGAAAACAAATACTGAGGCCAACTCTGTAAGTGCAGTGCTGTCAGGATTTAATGTCTTTTTCTTTCTTGTTGTCAGAACATCAGCGATAATCAGACAAAATGATACTTACCGCAGAGAAACAATTAAGTTGGGCCTTCACAGCCTAAATGATTGAAAAAAAAAGAAAGAAAAAAAATAGGAATTACACTAAGGGAACATGTTATAACAGAACTTGTGATGGCTAAGCAGCAGCCGTACATCAAATAGATGGGGCAGAGCAACTGATTCTGATCAGCTTTGTTTTTTCTTTCCCATTTCTCACTGCACATTCACTCACATTATCCTACTGTTAGCATTACTGGCTTCCATTTTGGTGTGGATTACAATGGCTTGAATAAGTCTTTTTTGGAAACCATCTGGCCTTAGAGATCAAAGAACAGCTGTAGATAGAGCTGGCTTTTAATGTAGCTAAAGTTCATGTCTCTGTGTAAAATAAAATGGAGCAATGCCCACATTGATGCTGACATGGCGACACTGAGCCTTGGGGAATTCAATTTCTCATTTTCGGTTTCTTTGCCTTCAGCCTCTCCCTCCCCTTTGGGATTCTGGGCCAAATCCTGTTCACCTTGCTCATGTGAAAATAGTTTTTGGTATCAGTAGGATTCTTCTCTTCCATCTCTGTCATAAATGTAGGCATTGTTCAGCAAGTAGGGGTGAAAGAAAAAGAAGGCGATATGAAACCCAAAATAATAAGAAATTTTGCTATGATTTAAATTTTGCTAAATCCTTTTTTTGTTTTTCTGAGTCTTTGTGGCACCGGAAATCCAAAATCAAATGCACTTCACCAAAATGAAACATGCCAGGAAACACTTCAAAGGGTGAAACCAAAGGGCTGAATTCTGCTCTCATTTCTAGTGGTGTAAATCTAGAGTGATGTGGACATCTTCCAGATTTATGTAGCTGTCACAAACAACTGCACCAAACCTAGGAAATGGAACTGATCATTGTTTTCAAGACCAGGCTGAGTGCAGGAGGGAGAATTTGAAAACTTGACATGATTTATGAAAATGTATTAATTTTCTGAATTCCTAGGACTTAGCAGTAGCATTACAGCTCAGCTGGAGCTGTAATGTGAAGTTAGAAACTTTCAAAGGGAGCATTAACAGGCAGCCTGCTTCCAAGAACGGGCACGTGGTGGTTGCATTCCCTGTGTGAGGGTCCACAGAAAAGAGAACAGTGCCATGACCCTTTTCTTTCCTTCCTACCCCTGGGGCTTTGGCACGGTGGGCGATGCTGATCTGGCCCAGCCCCACTGTGCAGAGGAGGAGAGCAGTACATAAAAAGATTCATCATCTTCATACCCTCTTCTGGCTTTTGAGAATCCAAACAGAACCTGGGGATGACCTGGCTTGCTGATCATCCCTTTCTACTTCAATTTCTGTAAGTAAAAGTACCTGTGGCCCCTGTGTACTGTGAAGCAAGCAGAACTGTATTTGTGTTACTGCTTTAATAATGGGCTGCACTGTCAAAACAGAGCAAATGGGGAGTGAGCAATGAGAGAGGAAGCTAATCCCCTGTTTATACCAAATCATCTTCCACAGCCCTTTCTGAGAGGAACAAAGAGAAAGTGAAGGCAAGGGAAAAGGGTGCTGCAAAAACATGTTTCAATTACTTTACGAAGAAGTAACTGTAAACGTTCCTCTTTAAAATTTGCTAAGCTTCATTGATTTAACATTGCACTCAACATGGGAATTTTCCTCCTGAGCAGCTAAGTTACATTATACCTGACCTCTTTTCCTGCTATTTCTTTTATTTTTCAAGAGTGACTTTTTGATAAGTATTTGCAAAACAAAATGAGATTTGCTTTCTAAGTTTTCTCTCTACTTTTGTGTATTCTTTGGCCATTGAAGTAATTGCTTGTAGGAGACAAATATGTTAATGTTATGACACCCCCCCCCCCCCAGTATAGTGTATCCGAACTCACATCCTTATCCTGAGCAGATTTATTTTCAAGATAAAGTGCCCTTTCATACAGTCTCACACTTAACAAAGTGCCGTGACCTATAAATATTCCAGTGAACATTAAATGAAATAGATATTGGGCTGGATGAGTTCTAATATTTTTTACTTCCTCCATGGAGTCTCTGAAAGTTAATCCAAACCCTACTTCCCTTGGGCTGCCAGGGTAATGAGGAGCAGCAAAAAAAGGAAAAAAAGAAGAAAAAAATCTCCAGCAAACTGCAGGGTAAAAGATGCTTACAGGAGGGAGTGTAATGCTAAAGGGAGAGGTTAAAAATCACTGCCCAGCTACACTGGGGGTTTATACTTGAATTATCTAATGAAAGCACAATGAGAGGAGTATATATGATGTATGTAAGTGTGATGTAAATGTAAATTATATTATAATCATCCTACATCTAAGGAGGTAACAGTGCTTCAGATACGTTCGTTAAAGATTATATACAAGATATATTTTGGTATTTTAAGTAATGCATAGGTGAATTATCTGAATCGCAGGAAGGTTAAATGACGTGCTGTAGCTACTGGGCCAGTCGTGGAGCTGAGATTAACTTTCAGTAACGTCAGAATGAGGCACTGCGGTGTCCGTCTGTGCCAATAGCAGAGCTGGGGACAGAGGGTCCCTACATGCAACATTCATCAGGATAAAATTACAGATTGCATACAATGTTCTGGTCAATTAAGGTTGAAAATAACCTGATTGCTGAAGATTTTTTTCACCGTTTTCTGTTTCAGTTGTTCTGGTGTGTATCTGGAGTGTGGGTTGCCTGAGGGGGGGGACTTTCTCTGGCCTCTTTGCTGTGACATCTCTCTGCACGTCTGTGGCCCTGTGGTTAGATAGCAGTCAGCAAATGGTATTAAAGATGTATTCGTGAGCTAATTTGATCCTGAGGAGCTGGATTACATACTTGTCCGGCTCTTTCAAAAAGAAACAGGTTGTGATTCTGAGTTACCTTCTGGAGGCTTCCTTTCTCTTCTGAAGACTTTACCATCCATGAATGTGTTCAAAGTTGACTTTTCTCCCCAGGCCATAATTTACTTTGTGAATGTCTCCCCAGGAGTCTTGCTTCAAGATGAGGGAAATATAGGTACCTGCTCTAGCTATTCCAGGCACTTTCGCTGATATTTAACTAATGACTTTCCAGATTTGGGCTTTGTGGGAATAGAGTCTTATTTTTCTTTGCATCATAGTTCTTCAGAGGGCTTGAACTCACCACAGGTATCATTGCTTAACCAGTTACTGTAAATCAGCTGAGCCATGGTGACTTTCTGTGAGTGCTTGTTCATGAGTCTCAGCCCTTAAGTATGCCTTAATTGCTTCACAGAGATCTCCAGTCAGATCTCAGTGATTTAACTGACTGCACTAGCTTGTTATCTGCTCTCTTTGTTTTTCAATAATGTATTAGTACTCCAAAGTCAGAAATATGCTTGAAGTTTTAAATCAGTTGCTAGTCCTGGAGAAATCTTGTTTTTTGTTCATCTTAAGATTCAGTTTACTGTCTCTTTTTTTTTTTAAATCAGAATGTATATTACTTGATAATTTGATCAATGCTGCAGCAACAAAAGCCAGCCAGTGCCTCATTGCCTGTTGTGCCCTCTGATTTGAATAGTAACAGCACATTTTCATGCTGAGTTTAGATGAATTGGCTCCTGCCTGTGTGTGCTGGGTAATGTCCTTTCATATTCTTGGCATTGGTAATGAATAGGATTTTGAACACAGCTTGCAGATGTTAAGGCTTATTGTAGGAAAAACCCTCACAAAAACTTTAAGCTTCTAAAATGTGCCTAAAAGCCAAAGAGGGTATCAGAATTACGGTACTAATTCAGTTGCTATTGGTTGCTTGCTAGATCTCTAATTGCCCGTACAAGCACTTAAATGCATTTGGTGATAGGTGACTTATAGTTCCCAGATTTTTTTCTCCTTGTCCTTTTGCCCATACATAAGAGAACTTCATCAATTTGCTTGCTTTTAGACCTGCATTTGTCTTTTAAATCCTGAGTATCTTCTTGAACATTAATGGTGTTCTTGCATCTTAATTAAGATCAAAGTTTGACCTGCTTTTTTTCCCTTGAAGTAACAAAATAGCTCTGTTACTGATACCGTGGTTTACTATAGGATATCCTAAAGAAACCCAAACAAACAACCCAAACCAAAAACCTGACACCTCCTGCAAAACCCAAGACCCTACTAAAATGTCTCTTGCCTGAAGATAGTCATAGTATGTGCCACCTTGTGATTTATTATTTGCTTGCAAAACCAGAAACTGAAAAAAACTTTGCAGTGCCAAAACTGTCAACTTCTTATTTTAACAGGGTGTATTTCTGAATAGTAACACAAATTATAAACAACAAACAACTAACAAATCTCCTCTTTTGAGGAACTACTGCGATTTGCAGTTCCTATTTGATTTTACAGCACAGAGTAATGCTATTGAAAAGCTGGATTTAACACAGGCAGTTAAGAGGGATTCAATGTGTTGGGTTTTTTCAGCTTCTTTTTTTTTTTTTTTTAAAGAGATGTTTATTTCAGCTGTGGATTTAATCCTTCCTTCAAAGAGAACTGGAGGATAAAGTGAATGCCAGAGCAGCACTGCAGGTTTCTACTGTACTTCTGCTCTTTGTTGCTGCAGTGCTAAACAAGTTTCTGTTAATGTGGTGGTCCAGGTGAAAATGCTGGGACTTCATTAACAGTCCTGGTGATGAAGTGTAAGCCAGAATAAAATCCAGTTCCTCCTCTGTTCGCTAAGTTAGATTTGCAGGATGAGCAGAAGCAGAAAGCAGCATGCCCTGCTCGTGGTATTCCACTGAACAGATTTCATCCACTGAACAGATTTCACTCAGACTCTACATGGGCAGTAGAGTAAAAGAATAATAGCAATAAAAATATGAAATCTTTATGCAGTCACATTTCTGAGTAAAACTAACATCTGAGACCTTCAAAGTGAGATGTTGCAGGCAAATTACAATGGGTGATCTGTGCTGTAGCCAAAATATACTGAGAAAAAGAGCTGGAGAACTACAAATTAACGAGGAGAAGGTAAGGAAATGAACACATTGTTTTACCTTGTAGCCTGTGTAATTCAGCAGAGTGTCAGAGAAGGGCGTCAGACTCTGACACAGGTGCATGTGGTTGTACTGGTGCCCGGTTTGCTACCTCCTTAACTCCAGCATGCATAAGATGGATGGTGTTCTGGCCAAAGACCTTGGCTAGGTCTTACAAGTAAGTCTGAATGACTAATAATGATTCTTTCAATTTCCTGGCTAAAATGAATTTAAAAAATTGGAAGCCAAATAAAATGTTTTAAACTGGGTTAAAACCATTGATTTTTTTTTTCCTGCCCATTGATCCCTACTCTCATGTGAGAGTAAATTCAGGATGTATGGGTAGTGTTGCAGTGGGATGGTATGAACAAACAGGCAGTGACAAGAGAGTCCTATCTGATTAAAGAGTAGCCAGCTCACTGAAGAATTACAGAAAAACCTGGTTTTGTTCTGCCTTTCATAATCTCTCTGGTAGAGCTCTTTTCTAAACCATGTTTTGCATAAAACAATTTAACTCATATTAAAAAGAGTGCCTCAACATGCTTTTTAAGAGAGATGAACAAATAAAACCTTTTTCAACAATGGGAAGTACATCTAACACTTCACTGTTCTTAAGTAATACAACACACAAGAAAATGAAAAATAGAAGAAAAATCAGAGTCAGATGAAGATGGTAACAACAGAAGTTCTTTAAAAGCCAGTGTTTCTTGTCTCTTGGTAATGCAATCAATATATTCTCTAAAAGCTTTAAGGCAGTAAGAATTTCTTTAAATAGTGGAGTAGCTTTGAAATTCCCTTTCATACCTGGGTAGAGCAACATTAAATCAAGAGACAGCATCATCAAACTTGCTTTGACTGATGAAAGAAAAGAGGTGGTTGTCTGAGCCCAATCCTTTTTTTTTCTCCAGGAGATCTTGCTAGCTGGAAGTCATTTGAGACAAAAATCAGATTCTGCATCCATATTACCTTCCTAGAGAGATCTTTGCAGATCTGAGCAGTGCTTTCCCTTTTTCCCTAGGAGTCACCAAAATCTTTACTGTTTTTCACACAATCATATATACTGGAGGCGTTGCTTATTTCCTGGGGCAGACTTCAGATGATGCATAAAACTCAGGTCATGAACACTGGAGGTAATTAAAGATCCATGGTATGTACGTTCTAGGTTGTTAACTTGGGTATCTGGGCAAAATTGCAGTTTGGGTAATTATGTGCTGTCTTGCCGACTTCTGTCAGTGGCTTCCGCTGGGTAAGGTATTGTATTCAAGTCTTCTCCTACATGAGTGCATAGTATTAGTTGCTCAGTCTCCTGGGCCTGTGATTCTAGGAGCTGATTGCTGATTTATCCTTTGAAAAATCACTAATGATTTTATATGTCTATCTTGTCACCCCATAAAAACATCCAGTTCTGAGAGAGCACATCCTCAACACTTACCAAAAATCAAGACCTTTCAGTATTTCTTGTTAAATTAAGCATATGAAATCACCAGTTATTTTGGAAAAATTAAGCTTTCAGCAGAAATTCATCAATTTCTCATAGGTTTTGTTCACTGGTAAATTTCAATGCATTTATCAAAAAAACCCCACTCCTTTTTTGACAATATCTCCCCTTCCCCCCAATAATGCTGAATTTCCCTGAGAATATGTGTATCTTTCTGTCAGAGAAGAATCAAGAACTGCAGTTCATGCTGTCTTTATTGGAAAGGAGTCAATTAGTAGGAGAGAATTCTCATTGCTATTATCTTAATGTATTCATATATGTATAAATATTAACATTATGTTCCACTGTGTTGCCTGACTGTTAGTTGAAAGCTTTTGAATATCTAAATCATTAATACTGTAACAGATTCTAGTTTGAGGAAAATGATGCTACTTTTTATTCCATCAAACGCTTTGTGAGAACTGTATTTTGTCATGTGCATGCTCTGCTGTGTATTACTGCTAAGTACCAAATTCCTGAAGACATTGGAAGCATAGTTCTAACAGCGTCTTAAGCTGCTCAGTTACAACAAGAGGACTAAATATAGCTCTGGTCATTTTTATTTTAAAAATTGAGTTTTATTGTAAGAAGACACTCCAGTAATGTATCCCAAGGGACTACTGTGATGAAGTTAATATAGCAGAGATTTTATGTCTTACAACATCACCTGCAGCAAGCTGTCTTGTCACCAAAACCATGCTGCCATTGTGGAAATAAGCTCTTCGGGCATGATTTCTGTGGTTTTTTGAATAACAGGAGTGGAACTTCAGAATAGAATTTCTAAAACCATAAGATAGATATTAATGGGATTAGATACAAATATCATGCCTCTGAGAAGAGGATACCTAGAGACAGCTTCACCATCTTTAAATCTGATGCTGGTATTGTTGACTGCTTACACAGACTTTGCTTTTGGGTGTTGGGAAGAATCACAGCATGTCATGGATTTTGAGATGCCAAATAACCAGACTTTTCCCTTTTTCAGCTGCATTTTTCCTGTTAAAGAGAAAAACAAAAGAGGAGAGAATACAGTATGTTATCAGATCTGATCAGGAAACCTCTGTGCTATTGAGGTGGGACTAGCAACAGTTCAGGGACATTCTTGATGCTTTGCTGCTATAAAGAACATAAAAATTATGTTAGAAACTAGTAAAAATTTTTTCACCATGAAAACCATTGGTGGTTAAGGATTAGAACAGGTGCCCAGACAAGTTGTGGGATCCCCACTGTTTGGCTAGGTACAACCCTCAGCAGCCTGCTCTAATTAGGAAGTTGACCCTGCTTTCAGCAGAGCATTGGACTTGATGACCTCCAGAGATCCTTTCCCTCATATTCTGTGATTCTAAATACACATCTGGGTACTTGGAGGTGAATTTATCACTTGTTATTCCACTAACTTCACTAAAATATCTAAAAGATCTGTCCGCATGCCATTACAGCAGGTGGAGATGTTAATTTTGACTTCAGTTGGAATTAGTACATGTTCTGAGTCTCTGTAGTCCTGTTCCAGTGCCCATTAAATCAGACCTTTTATGACTCTAATTCATTTCTCTAATTTCTCTAATCCATTTATACATGTGACATCTATAACAGTGTGTGGGAGGCAGTTCCACAGTATCACTGTATGAAAAAAACCACCATTCCGTAGCCTAAAAGTTTATCTACTTTTTTTATTTGCATTCCTTCCCATTGCCTTCCCTCTGCGGTTTGATACGTGTTTGTCAGACTATTTATATGGAGCCGAAACTGTAAAAAACCCATCTTGAATAAAAGAGCTTAGTACTTAACACTGGATTGGGAACTGTCGACCATGACAGAAGATGAAAGTGTTGAAATTTAAATAAGCATCCTGGGCAGTGTATTTCTACCTCATCCTCTAATATGCCTCGGCTGTGATAGTGAAACATTCTGCATGCAGAAGTTACAGCCTTTTCTAAGAGTAGGACTGGTGTGCAATGGATTATTTCTCAAAACTTGCTGACTAGCATCAAGCCCTCGGCTGGTTTAAGAGCATCCTTCTACCCAGCTGAGGAGCTTGCCTGGCAGTCTCATTGCTCCTGAGAGGGGCCAGATTTGAGCCAGTGACCCGGAGGTGAAAAGCTCTGTATCCCATTAGCTATTCTCTGGGGGATGTTCAGTCCTTCCAATTTTAACTGTTTAAAGACTGCTGCATTTTCTCTGATGGCTGCGTTTGGCAGAAGTGAACTGTTGATAAGAAAAGAGATCAGACCCATTCCCTCGAGGTTTCCTCCCTCACCCTCTCCCCTTGTAGCTCGACAGTTTGGATAGTGAAGAAATCAGTTATTTACTAACATTTTACAGTAGTTGAGCAGAAAAATGTCACAACATCTCTCTGATATAGTCTTTAACTCCAAATCATGCAAGACTGCTTTGAAATGCCTGGAAATATGCATAACTGCAGAAGGCAGAAAAATTGTAGCTAACAGCTTTGCAATCAAGTCAAGATGACTATATGAATATTTCCTAATATTTGCACCTCTCCTATTTTGAGAGCAGTATTTTTGCTACTTGTAGGCCGGATTCTTCTTGCAGGTTTTATTAGCGTGAGGAAAAAAAATTTGGCTGCTTGGGTCTATCCTTTGCAGTTCTCACAGTTTTACAATCACTAGTTGTGTAACCCTTTTTATTACTGGCAGGTGCTGCCGAGGTTTGTTAGTGCAGAGCTGAGTGGGACTAGCTTCGGAACTGGCTGTAACAGCTAGAAATCTGATCAATTTAAAAAAGTGGAGTAATTCTCTTTATCTTAGTATTTTGTGCTCTGAGACAGTGGTTATGGTTCCAGCGCGTTGCTAAAGGCAACCCAGAAGCTGCCTTTCAAACCAAAGTTGTAGGCAGTACCAACAGCAAGCTGGCACGTGGAAGCACAGGTCTCATCAGAGAGCATCTTCTTGAACCTGCCGGGCGCTGGAGCCTGCTCTAACTTGCCTGCAAGGCAGTTTGCAGGTGGGAACAGGGTGCATCGTGTTTGTAGCCACTTCACAGACTGCTCTGACATGACCTCCCTGGGAGATGGGGGAGTGGCATCTCTGAGTCTATGCAAGAGATGATTTGTTTCAATAAAGATAATGTTGGCTGTAATAAGCAAATAGTGGACTTTCCCATTAGCCTAATTCTTTTTCCCCAGAGGGTATATAGTATAGGAAATTACTTTTATTCCACGCATTTCTGCCTTGAATGATGAGTGAGAATGGGTGATTCTACTTGAAAGAGACTAAGATAAAAAATGAACGGCGATACCAATATATTTTTTTTTTCAGCTGAATTAATTCTGTTAAGGTGCTTCTGAGTATGGCCATATTCAGCAGCCTGTTAGAAAGAAACCAAGCGAGACATCTCTTACTATGTATGGAGAATTGATTTGAGCCAATAGCCTGGAATATGGGAGTCTGCCACTACAGCCGTGATGCCACCAGTGGATCCGGATGGCATTCCTTGTGGAGCCTGATGGGATGCCTCGGTGTGGTGTAGCTCTGCCAGCTGTCTCTCTTCCATGGAGTGTAGCACAGTCCATTTAGATTCAATTTTGGGTTTATTCTTTGATGAGTGTTTAATAACCATTTCCAAATCTCTGCACAGTTGGAAAGTGACATTGTCAAGAACAGGTGCAGCCAGCTGAAATTATGTGGTAATGCTTGTTGTAACAGCACTGGGAAGAAGTAAAGCGGAAAAGTTTTATTTCCTTCAGGGCAGAGTTGGCTAAATGGAATTGAGATATCCTGGGATAAAATAATTACCCTCTTGGTTTTGGCTTGCTTTCCATCATGAGAGAATGGGATGGTATTTTCAGCTAGGAATAAAAGTCATATATTCTCATCCCAGCCTTGATATCAGCTTGCTGCATGACATTTGAAAAGTCATATGGACAAAATTCTGAGTTTACTTGTTCTACAACCAGGTGCTTATATAAGCCACCTAGTTTCTTAAAGTAAACCCACAACGCTGCTTTTCATTCTGGACACCCAACGTTCCCGGCACTTGCTATTTGGGAAATTAACTGTATATTGATACAGGCACTCGGGACTGAACGTTTCAGCTTTGTTTTTGCTGTAGGAACTCCCTGGGTTGCAAGGAAAATTAGTGGAACCTAGAGGCATGTGGCATCTTCTGAAATAATTTCTTTTATTTCTTAGTTTCTTCCTGGTTATATTGCCTGGAGGCAATAATTCATATCTCATCACATTGTTTTGAGGCTTTTAATCAATTAGAGTTGTGTTAAAGAACATCATTGGCTCTGATGGATATTAACAGATGAGCATGCAGAGCACCTGGTGCAAGAAGGGATCTTAATATTTGTGACTGCTTTGAGATGCTATTCAAGTGCTAGGCTTATTAAGCTCTATCTTAATGCTAGCAACCGACTGCACTGTCAGTGGGGACTAGCTGTTTGTGGCAATGTTCTTTTATTCATGGTATGTTTTACTGCTTTTTCTCTGATCTTTTCCACTGACTGCTTCATATAAATGTTTTGATGAACTCTGTAGGTGCTCAAAAGCCTTCCTTCTTGTAACTCTCCACTATCCTTTTCTCTGTTTTCCTTTTCTGATACTCCACCTTTTTGCTTTGCTTCTTCAGTGCGGCAAAACAGCAGGCACAGCAATCTCTGTCCTTCAAAGCGAAAGGATTACAGGGGTTAGCTGTTGTAAAAGTATACATAGAATGAATAATTCCCATTAGAAAATCAGTTTGTTGACTAAGGGAAAGTAGCTGGGGAGGAAGGGAAGAGAAGAAACAGGCTTACTTAAAATTGTTGTTCCCTGTTGAATCCTTGTTAGTGTGAACAACTGATGTCTGTGGAAACTCTCTAACCTCCTTGCCTTAACCATGAACCTCCTCTTCATTGCTTTAGCTGTGTTTTTGCTAGTAGAGGGGTTAACTCAGTAGATGGCAGTCTCTTTCCTCCGAGTCAGCGCAGAGAGGCAGTGAGCCGGAGCTGCAAGGCGGTTCTGCAGATGCCCTCTTTGGGAGAAGATATAAAGCCCACATCCTGGTGAACTGGGGTCAGTCAGGATTGCTCTGCAGATTTCAGGCAAGTAGGTGCGTTCCACCCCAGTAGGCTATAGCTCTCATAATTACCTTTCATCTTTCCAAGTTAACAGTTGCTATTTTTATTATACCATAAAGTTTGGAAACAATACAGACATGAGATCCAAGCCTTGTCTCACTAAAGCTAGCTTTACGTGAGTGTTGAGCAGTGGAGCTGCTCTTCGTTCACGTGTGGAAGTGGAAGGGGGGTTGATCCCAACATGTTGTCTTTAGCAAGGTGTTTGTCCAAAAATATGAGAAAAGGCCCATGAAGGTAAGTAATATGGGTAAAACCCTAATGACAAATAACATCTGAGGAGGTGTGCTGCTCCCGAGTGCAGTTTCTCACACAGAGACAGATGTCCTCAAGGAATAGAAGCTCTTTTTTTATTTCATTCACATTACGATAGTTGCAGCAAAAACCTGCACTATGTTTAGTACAACACCAAAAAGAATTTACTTTGTATTTTGTTACTAATATTTAATTTAATAGTTAATATTTTCTTAAAATATTTTAGGAAGAAATGAAATTTAGTATGCATTGCTAGATTTCTTGTTAAAATATAGAAAACTTTTAGTCCTAAATTAATGAATTAGACTTAAAAAGTTATTCATGAGACTTAAAAAGAATCCAAAATGTATTTTGTAGTTGGGGTTTTTTGGCTTCTGAGTGAGGTTCTGCATGGTTTCACTTACTCCAAGAGAAACCAGGGGTGCTTTTAAACACTGCTTTGGGTTGTCTGCATGTTAGCTTGAGGAGGCAGGTCAACTTCCAGGCCCAGATACCATCATATGATGGCAGGAACTCAGTGCTGGAGTTTTCAGTTCAGGGTCAAATAGGAGGCTAGATTTGAAGATAAAAACTTGGCTTTTTTTTTTTTTTTAATTTTTTTAAACTTTATTCTCATCAGTGAGTACTGTGACCAGAGCATCAATGTGTCTGTGGGACAGTGAATCCATTACTAATTGGGCAGCTGCCTGTTACACCAGCTGGAGTTTGTTTAGACCTCTAGCTTTCAGTCCCATGCACTGTGCACTGCAGTAGTCAGGCTTGGAGGTCATATATATGGATGATCTTTGTCTCTCTTCTATTAGTACAGGAGAACATACAGGCCTGAATGGATTAGTTATCAAGTTCACTCTAAAATGTCCTTGTTTATTATAATTTTTGTCCTCTGAGCTTAAAAAAAAAATTTTAAAAATTAGCTATTAATGCCTCTAATTTGGGAACCTCTGAATACATTTTGGTTAAGTATTTTGCACCCTGGATTTTGACATACTGTATGCTGCCATAGTATTACTACAACACCTGCTTCAAGTTCTTCTCTCTCCTACCTGTCAGTGCATTATTTCATGCTCCACTAAGTGGTGCGAATAGCAAAACCATCTGTTCATTACTCATGTAGCCATTGTGTGAAATATGAATGAAGCATCTCATGTCTGAAAGAGTCATTGTCAACTGAGTCCAGCTGGTATGGCTGTATTCTGCCCAGAATCCAGAGTCCAGTTGCTTCCTTCAGTTGTTGTGTTTAGTCTCAGCAAAGTACTTGTTCAAGCAAATGTCTAATCCATGATTCGAAATCTTCTGTTTATTCACTTTCTTCCCCTTGAAGCCTACTTTAGGGTTGAGATCCTTGCTAGCACATCAACTATGGCATGAGGTCATTCTTTGATTTTATTCACGTAAGCACAGATAGGTGAATAATATATACGTGTGTATGTACAAATGTGGGAAAGAGATGAAT
Source organism: Buteo buteo (assembly GCF_964188355.1). Classification (NCBI taxonomy): domain Eukaryota; kingdom Metazoa; phylum Chordata; class Aves; order Accipitriformes; family Accipitridae; genus Buteo; species Buteo buteo. The sequence continues at coordinate 12,906,594 of NC_134171.1, read as the reverse complement.
TTGTTATGCATTACAAGAAGTCAATGAATGTTTTAAAGAACTCATTTTTTTCCCCACACTGTCTTTACTGAAATAACTTCCATCAAAAGTTTGCTCCACCAGGTCTAGGGTTCCGTCTCCATCAAAGCTATTTGTACCATTCTTTCTTTTGGCAGAAAGAATTGTTCCTTGGGAAGCCATCATTGTCAGTAGTGCACAGATCAGATGGCAATGGCTTCTAAAATAGCAGGTTAATATCCCTGTCTGACAGGATTAAATGCTTAACGGTGATTCTTGCTTTTACAGCTATCAGGGTAAGTGATGCCATATGCAATGATAAAGATGTGACATTGTTCAGCTTGCCTTTTGGAGAATGATTAAATGACATGCTTAAATCCTTTGTGGCCTCACAGGTTTGATGGTACTGAGTGATACAGTGGAACAGAACAGCTATACCTTAAGTGAGGAACAATGGCTAAGTTACACATCTAAAATATAGTTTATAAGCTGCAGGCAGAAGGAACAGCACGCAGTATTTTCATCTGTAACTAACAAACTGATATATTGTAAAATCTGTCTCTGGTGTAAGCTTTCCCACACTCCTCATGAAGGCACTCATCCCTTTGGGGTGGAAGAGACTGGATGACAACATATTCAGTAAAACCTGAACATGCATCATCTCTTTAGACTTCAGGGTAAGATTCTGTTTGTGAATTTAAATATCTGAATAGAGTTGTCTACATGTGAAGCAGGAGTCTAAGGTCCTATTACAAAGTCAGTAAAGATCTCATTGTAAGAGTCTAAAGCTATTCAGCTTCTAAAGCAATGCAGTCCAGGACTGTTCAGCTAACAAAATTTAAGTGCCTATTTCAGGATGAGCTGAGCAGCTGACATAGACTTTTTACATTGACTGTAATGGGTCCTCAGGTGACTTCTTCACGTGTGAACGCCTGTGTGTGGCACATGCATTTAGGTGTCCATCTGTGAGCTAGATCCAAGCCTCTCTTTGTGCAGTTTACAGTGAGATGAGTATGCTTTCTCATAATCCATGGAACAAAGCAGACCATTGCAGCACAACAGATGAGGAAGGTTTGGCTTATTAAGATAGAGCTGTCAGTGTTGGGCGAACCCAGTGTCAAAGGTGGGTTGTTTTCTGCATACAGACTTGTGTGGGCTTTAACATTCTTACCCCTGAAGCACTGAAGGAACAGCTGAACTGTAGGATTTTGAGACTGTCATAGGACCTCTACAATAAATGTAGGTACTGAAACGGAGGTTGATGTCTAAATATCTTTGAGGATTTGGGCCTTAGCATTGTGCAGTGGTTGCTGACATATTTAAAAACAATGTTTGGAGTGGTAGTTTGGTCCACTTCTGTATTTTTTATTGCTAGCATAGAATTAAATAGTTGTGATGTATGATATTAATCATTCATACTAGGGTATCGCAGAAGACAGTGCTGGGAGAGATCTCAAGTGTTAAAATGGCCATCATATCTCCAAAGTCAGGATCAGCTGTGCCAGTTTATTTGGAGAAGGCCTTGGAAGGGTGGAGCTTGGCTGGTAGGTGCTTGGGGGCCTCATCCACCACTGTTTTACTCCAGTATGGAGGTAGGAAAAGAGTGCTTACTCTTAGCTTTGGTGTTTCCAGTCTTTTGGCTGTTAATCTGTAGTCCCTTTTCTTCTTTCAGTGTCATGTATTATTGCACATGTAGAAATGACATAATTAACAAAAAATATTAGGAATATGAGAATTCTTAGACTAGATATTAATATAAGATTACATGTTTCTTTTAAAGTGAGAAGTTGTGGCTGTCTGGCATAAGCCTTCTGCCATCAAGAGCAAAACCTGTGATTCTTGAGCCTCTCTGTGGTATAGCTTTAAGAGATCCCTGTAATGGGAAATTAACCCTTGTATAATCAGGCATCTAACTCTTTACAGTAGGATAAAATATAACCTGCAGGTTTGTGTTATGTGGAGTTTCCAGGCTGGTAGGATGTGAGCAGGTTTGGGTCAGCCCAAATGACTCAAAAGTTCAGAAATCTGGAAAGCTGCCGGTGTTTGCTTTGCTTAATAAAGCAAACTGTAAGTCAAACATTTAATCACAGCATTCAGGTAACAGAGGGACTGTTTTAATACAGCTCTTTTATTGGCCTCTTTGTAGTTCAGAAATAATAAAGGCGATCCTGGTGGATAAGGTGTTTTCAATGCAAGTCTCAGGTGGGACCTTTATTTTCAGACACAGGCCTTGTATAACAATATGAATCACTGACGTGAGAGCTGTTCTGATCTATGGTGGTTTTTCCAGTAGGGAAATAACCTGCTGAGTTTATTAATGTTTGTCTAATTTACATCATTAGGGTCATTTTTTAAATAGCCCTGTCTGCGTGCTTTATTGCCGGCGCGCGTGTTGGGAGGAGGGATGCCAGAGCGCGAGCGCTGCTCGTTTTGGAGTGGAGCGGAAAGCCGAGCCTTCTGTCCTCCCAGGCGCTCCCCGAGCAGAGAAAATCTTTGAGGCTTCAAGCCCCAAAGGCCTGCACACCACCGTAGGCGTCCGTGTTTCAGTGTGGTTTTTCTAGTTCCTCGAAAGACCTTTGTGACAGCAGAAGAGCAGGGCAGGGGAGGCGGGAGAACAGGGCTTGCGTGCTCAGCGGGGAGGCAACGTGACACCCGTTTCACCATTCTGAAGGGGAGTCTGTGCCAGCCCTCTCCTTACAGGTGTTGCACATACCAATTAGCAAAGGGGGATTTTTGCAGCTCTTCGTGTGCTGATCATTTGGCAGTGCCTGCAGAATTCAGTGGGGTCGTCCTGGCACTGCTCGTGGGGGAGAGCAAGCTCTTGTCCAGCTCCTCTGAAGTATCCTCTCCTCGGAGGGATGGAAGATGTTTTTCCATGTCATTGCAGGAGATAGCGTCATGTCTGTTACTACCACTGCTAGCAGTAATACAGGTGAGACTGTTTAGTTGAAAAGACTGATCTGCAGGTCAGACCAAAAGTCTGGTTTTTTTTCCTTCTTGTTCATTCTCAAAGAGGAATAAATGAAAGGAAAAGGTAGCACTACAATCGAAATCTAGCAGACCAAGTTGTAATCTTTGTCTTCCAGTGAAAATCTGGAATCTCCCTTTGGTTTGCTAGTTACTCTGGAGTTACTACGCTGAGATTAGAATTTGATCAAGCTGCTATAATTTTTGTGAACTGTAATTAATATCTATCTGTCTTTCTACCTATCTACACATACATAGGTGATACATGGACAGTTGCCTGTACTTGACTAAAATTGTACTTCATTGCTGAAGTGGCAGAACTAATTCAGTTCTGCAGTTTCTGTGACTAAATCCTTTTTACTCGAGTGGCAAAACTTTAAGGAATTGTGCAGTCTGAGCCATAGCGCCTGTTCAGTTTGCCAGTGAGAAGCAGTGAGGTGCTCTATCCCATAGTACATCCAGCCAGGCAGGTAAAGCAGAGACAGAGATTTGGAAAAATCCTGATCACTACCGTTTCTGAGTTTATATTAAGTTTCTGAGTTAAACTTAACTCTCACTAGTAGAGCGTTACACAGATTCCTTGGAGAAATGTGTTTGAATGACTGATTCTCCTTGCGTAAATGTACTGCAGAATGTAAGGTTTTGAGGTTATCTGGATTTTGGATAAAAAGGAACTCTGAAAGAGCTGTTTAATCTGGTACACTGACTATACTTAGTTCTGTATTAGACTCTAAGGAAGAAGTTACAGGCAACATATTTTCTTCTTTTTCCTCGGTGGGAATTTTTTTTCTTCTCTTTGTGTGGACAGCTGCTCAGCTGCAGGTGAAAAATGTTATAGTTTATGGGACTGCCAGCTGGAGCCAATTAAAATCTAATGGACCAGAGTTGGCACTAAAATATCTTACTCTGCCCTAGCAATGTAGAGGTTTTGTTCTGCTGCTTATACATGATTTAAAAGGTTTACAGTGTTGTTAAGAAACAAATTTACTTACCATTTTACAAAGCAAGACATGTTTGAATTTAAAATCTGACACAGAAACATTACAGTTTGGGTCTGTTAATGAAGTCATGGTTCCACTGAGTGTGAAGAGTTGTGATGGAGGGACTTTCCCTGCCTGATGATGTCCTCCCCTAAATATATGAGACGGAAGCAGAGAGCTAAATGACTTGCTTTGGTCACACCAAGGATCTGCTACATACCTAGGAAAAAATGCGGGTCTTAAGACAGATGATGTGTCTTTTAGTTCTGACTGCCTCAAGCAAAAGAAACCTAGGAGAAGACTAGGAGCTTGAGTTACAGTATTGGAGAGTGAAAATCATTATTATTGAGAGTAACATGGGCAAAGGGAGATCTGGATGAGGTATACTAGAGGGACAGAACAGAGAGAAAGAGCTCAGCAAAAAGAATTGATTTTTGGAAAAAGAACTCAGTTCAATTGAACTGGAAAGAGCTGTTGTTTGTTCTTGAGAGGTATGATTCAGACTGTTCTCTCTGTGCAAACCTAAAGGCTTAAAAGGCATTTTTGGTCTTTCTAAAATGAAGTATTTTCAAAGATTGAATTGAGACTTTTTCACTTTGCTTTGAAGGTGGGGAGAAATTTTTTGTTCCAAAACATACAAATTTCACCAACGCTGTATGAAACATGGCTCATGTAGGCAATCTTTCTATCTACAAAACCTTTCTATTTCTTTACTTTGTGGTTTTTTGTTTAAGTGCATTTCACTTCACATTTTCAGTGACAACATTTGATCGGTTAGTGACCAAGGTTCGTGTGATAAACGGGAACTCAATTGCTGTGATGGTTTCTCCACATTCTTAAACACTCCTCAGGGCACAGAAGATATCCTGATAACAGGTACAAAAGTAAACCTGCAGATGCATCAAAAAGGAAAGAGGCATAAACCTGGAGCGTATTGTCCCATTGTTTCCACAAACAAGAAGGCTGTGCATTTAAAGGAGTGGAGAATGTGAATAGTGGGCATTTGAAAGTGTGGTAAACTTAGGCCTGATTTCTCTGTTTTGGTATTCATGGGGCAGATCTAACCTGCTTTTAAGCATTCTGCCATTTATTCGAAGATTAATATATTCAAAGACTGGTCAACATAGCCGATTTTAATCCTGAACTGACTGGTTTTAACCCAGAAATGGGTTATTCCATGCATGTGTTCATACCTGCTGTGGGTGGTCAAGTTGCTTTAGAAGGCAGGAAGAAAAGAGGTTTAGGAGGACAATACAAGAACATGAGAAATAGTTGAGAGATATTTGTATGGAACAGATTATACAATGCCTGAAAAACTTGTGTATTTGGATGAGGTACTTCCAAATGTCAAAGGAGGGTCACAAGATCTAGGGTGCATCTAATGTAATGGTAACCACAAACAGTTGATGTTTGTCCTGCTTTGACTTGTCATAATGCTTCACTGGTTCCTGGGTGACCAGTCTTCTTGTGGACCAGTCTTCCCGTGGATGAAGGACTTTCCACTGCTGTTGGGATGTAGGCATTTACTTGCTATCTTAACTGAACGCCAACCTCAGATCAGTTTGTGTTGGGGAGCATTTACTGTTAGACCACCTGGCGGTGAAGATGCGGAGCTCAGAGAGAACTGTTCTCAGATTAATAAGACTGGGGCCAGGCGTCATTTGGTCCTAATTTTAATTTTTCTGAAATTTTCCTTTTCCAAAGAGTTCGGGAACCATTTCTATCTGTTTTTGTGAAAATAAGGTAATGAAATTCTTAGAGCTTTACACAGTTAAAACTATGCAGTTCTCCTTATGATATATTCAGCTCCCCTCAATACTGAAACCAAGGATTCAAACAGAACTGGAGATTGTACAGCTGTAGGGTGGTCCTCATGCACAGGACTGAGATACTCTCTCAGGAAACCATTGGAAATACTGCATAGGTGGTTGTGTTATGCCTGTATCATAGCCAGAGCACTTCCCTCTATGAACTCGTGAATGTGTCACTTCTAATAGGCATTAAATTTTGGAAAGACACACAACTTCATAATATTAATAACAGCTTCATAATATTAAAGAGAAAGATATAACCTAACTGGAGAATGAATGTAGACTTCTTTGGCTGCTCTTCAGGCAGGAGACTTATTAGAAGCACTGTAGTACTCTAATTCCTAATCCATCTCCTCTCACCCAGTTTACATTAAGTCGCTCCATTTGCCTCTCTCTCTTAGGAGTACTCTTGAAATGGCATCTTTTTATGTACCTGTTTTTTAGAGAACATTGTGGAGGAAAAGGAAGAAGTAACCAGTCCAAACGAAAGTATGGATGATTCATAGTAAGAACTATTGAGGCTGTAAAAAACCTGGTAGGGATTCCGACGAGTTGGCATATCTCCTTTCACATCGATAAATTTGTCACTGGTGAAAGTGTTTATCCCTTCGCAGTTGTATGATTTATGCTGGACCTTTTGTACTGCATATGTGGACCTATAGCTCATCCTCAAACAGTAGAAGATGAACGCTGACTAATAGATCTCAGTGACTATCCTGCAATTTATGCAGGATTAGTATTTTAAAAGGGTAGTGTGCATGATTTAAGTAGGATTTGAGTATATAGCCATGGTTTGTCCTTTGCTGTCAGCAAAGCCATCCTAAGTTCATTTCTTTATAGAAGCTCCAGGCCAAATGTCAGGAAAAATTAAATCAAGCAGTGATGTAGTCCCATAGGGAAAATGTATTTCAATTGTGAGGTACTCATGGATATAATATGTCACCCAGTAGTCTGTGACTGTTGGGTGCACTTACAGGCAACGTGGCTTGGTAATTGCTACTTGTTAAGAAATTTGGCTACGACAAAAAATGACCTGCCAGGGAGAGAGACAGTTTTGTTAATTTTATTTATGAGACTTTCATCAAAATTGGAAGGATGTGTGTGTATGGCGGCAAATCCTTGGTGATACAGCATCTTTTATTAAAGAACATTGTTTTTGTCTTCCAGCAAGGAGATACCGTAATCTTTTAGAGCTTTGGCTTCAGCAGTCTGAGAAACAAGTTGGACATAAGCCCCTTTTTTTGCTCAGCCACCAACATTTTGCTACTCAATTCGCCCTTCCTGAGAGCAAGTGTAAGCAAATTTTCCATCTTTCCAACAGATGTGGGACAAAGCTAGGCTTGTCGGATCAGCCTGGATCCAAACCTGGAAAGAATTAAGTCCACCCTCTGTAGTTTTGTTTTCATAGAGAGTTTCTTTTTTTTTTTCCTGGCATATTCTAAATAAAACAAACCAGACCCTTGCAGTTCAGATTATTCTTTAGTGTGGATACCTGACCCAGGAGCAAGATCGTGTAGGCCATAATTAGAGGCCTGGCAGGCTGAGATGGAGCCACAAACTGCCTTTCCGTGAGACACTTCCCTGCCCATGCTGTTGTATTAGCTTATTCTCTAAGCTTTTCTGGGGGCATAGGGGCTTGCAGTGGTTTTCTTTATCGTCTTTAATTACAGATGGGTTAACTTTGTGGTATCAGTAGCCATAAGCACTGATGTGTAGCATTCAAACATCAATGTCATTCTTAGCCCTGTTATTTGATTACTGTGAAGCATTACATGTGGAGCACACATATAATTTAGGAAGAGTATCTTTTCAGATGCAAATGGATGTTTAAATCAGAAGAAGCTGATGCACTTTTGATAGTAGCATCCTTCCAGAATGAAAAGATTTTCACCTATTGAATCGTTAAGGAACAATAGACCTGCTCCCTCAGCTGGCCAAAATCATTGTCTTGCTTTGGGCTTTAGCGACCCTCTGACATTAATGATCTCATCCAGTATTGTTCCTATACCTAAGGAAGAGAGTAATGAAGCCACGTTTCATGGATTTATTTTAAGGATGTGAGAAATAGAAGGGGACACATTCTGCTTCAGCTTGTGCCGCTCAAAGTCCGGAAGAGATGAATTAAAAACCCAAAGTAATTTTAAGCAGAGCACTTGTGTTATTCCACAGTAACACTTTCCTAGCCAGAAGCTTAAAAGCAATGACAGAAAAAGATTGAATCATAAGAATTGCTGAATACTTTCATTGTGTGCTAGCACAATGCACGAGATGTTCTGGTTAAGGAAATAGGATGCACAGAGTTTTGAATAGGAAAAAACCCTTATGTAGTTAACCCTTTAGAGTCTGCAGACATGGTGAAGTGTCACACCAGCTGTAGGTAGGAAAATTAAGGATGGGCTGTCACCAGACAGGTTAATCGGGCACTTGCATGTCTGGAAAGCCAGTCCTTTTGGGGAACTTTTTATTATTTGTGGCCTATCTGCAAAATAGTTCTTTTCATGTCAGATTCAGCTTTGTTTATCACTTTTTTTTGTTTGGATTTCTTGAATTAAAAGACCCATCTAAAGGAAGACAAAGTTTTTGTTCCTTTAGCATTCATTCTTCTTGTTATATCTTAGAAAAATCATTAATTACTCAGGGTCTGTTGGAACTAAAGTACTTTGTGAGACAGTTAACCAATGTCTCTTCACTGGAAAGAAGGTTGGCTGATAGGTCAAAGTGCATCTTTCCCATAATAGTGAGCAAAAGATTTTAATCGAGCTGCCCATAAAAAGATGATCTCTTTTCCTGGAGGACTCAAGGCTGATTTTGACTTCATTGAGTCTTTCCAAAGTGCCTTTCATTACGGTGGCTTTCCTTTTGTTACATTGCTGGAACACTTTGCTTTGCTTGGTTTTAGTAGTTTTCCCCAGGTTGTTCCAGGGTCCAACCTAAATGATACCTTGTCACCCACAGACATCTGCTTTAACTATTTAACATAAGCCCAAAGTTACTAAGAGTATGGAAGCATGTCTGTTGATTTTAATTTCTTATATAAATGCTTTATATATTTCTTATAAAAAATGCTTTTCTAGACATCAGTACTGACTGTTTAGATCAATACCTAGTGTTCACAGCTCTTGGGTGAATAAGCATTCATTTCCATCCTTTCTTCCACAGTTTCTCCTTTAATTTTGTTTCCTACCAGTTTTCTTGTCTTCTTTGGTATTACTGCCTGCAGTATTTTTCTCCTTTGATTTGCATCCTTTCCACCTATTTCCCCCTTCCTTTATTGGAACGAATAATTACTCAGTTAATTTCCTCAGCTTTTTTACTAGTCCCCTTATTTTTTTTCATGCTCTCTTTCTTTTGTTTACTGAGAGGTTTTTTCCTCCATCTTGGTTATATTTTATGCAGGTAATTCAAATATATTTCCCTGTTCTACCTTGATTATATTGGTTGGTGCTTGTAGTCATTGTTACCTCTTCTACAGTTGTTCAGCAATACCTGCAGGTATTTCCTTCCTTTTTAGAGACTCATCGGTTGCCTATTGGCCCTGTCTGAGGCTCTGATAGATGGGAGGTCTCACTGAAGCTATTAAAAAAAGTTTGTTAAGAGTCAAAGAAAAGAGTATTCTGCAATTGGTAAATGAAGCTATATCTTTGTTGAAGAAGATTGAAGACAGTAGAGTTGTTGGCAGTTGTGATTTCTACCCATTCTTCTTTGACAAAGCAATTTATGCAGATGTTATCAAGTGGCGTTCTAGGCACACTGGCCTTCTTGGAGTTACAGAGATCTTCCATGCATGTACCGTCTAATCCTGACCTGGATTTGCTTGTGGGAGGTGAGGAGAGCACAGCCCAGAGCCAACCTGTGCTGCAGACTGACCTAGCTGTCCAGGGCTGCAGCTTCCTATTTCTTTGCATTTATCCTTTGAAAAGTGCAGTTAAAATTTTTAGACTCATTTATGTAGTTTGGTGCATAATGATAAGTATGCTTTTTTACAGAAGCCATTTGTAGCACAATGGTTATGTTGCACTTTTATTTCTGAAGACTTCAAGGATTCTTTCTGGGCCATATGACTCACAACTTTGAAGTCACTGAGCAAAGGGTCAAGCCCTTCTTCATTCAATAGATGCTTTCAGCTCCAAGTGCTACTAGTACATTCAGGGCTAAAAATCTTGTCTATTGAAACAGCTGTAGCTTCAAAATGTCGTGAAGCTGCATTAACGCTTCATTTCCTGCAGTGAATCATTTTGCTTACGAAAGTATAAGAGCTAGGGACACTTGTTTAAAAAAAAAAAAAAGGGAAAGAGAAAGAAATAAACCCTCTGTGCTCTGGAATGTTTTTTTATTATTATTTTTTTTCCCTCATTGGATAACTTTATCCCATCACAGGAGTAAAATGCAATTATATGGAATAATTATGTGTTCCTAAGCTTTTCCAATTGATCTACTGTTGTGAAAATATATTCAGTAAATTCTCCTGAGTGACTTTGGATAGCAAAATACAAGTACATTATAAATAAAAGAAACACTTATTTGCCTGATGTAATGGAGTGTTCTGACCACAGGAACATCATTGTCAACCTCTATTCTAGATTACAGTAGGTTTGTTGTCAGAAAATTGGGGGTGTGGTTCAGAAGGTGACTGTGAAAATGACTCATGGGGCTTCATATTTATTTCCTCCCTCTACTTTCTGGTCTTAAAATTTAATTTTGGATTGGAAAATCAAGCTCTCCTTCCTATTACTATTAGCAGGAAGGTGATTTTTTTTGAGAGAAACCAAACAGCAATTTTGCTGGGTGAGGAAACAGGAAAAATAAAGCCTAGCTCTTTTCTCTTGATCAGCTTTCTGTTACTACCCATATTTAAAATATAAGTTAGCTTTAAAAATACTCAGGTTTAAGGGAGCAGATACTTGGAAAAAAGAATGACCCATTATTAATGATTTCCTTCTATCAGTAGCTGCATTTTGAAGCAGCGCTGTCTTCCCCAGGCTGTATTAGCACTGTGAACAATGAAAACAGAAAAATGCAATGTCATAGATAAAAAGTATACTCATTAGTATTCCCCTATTTTCCTGGAAGTATTCATCTTCTGCATTTGTCAGCCATACTTTAAAATACGAGGTAAAAATTGTTTAAATGTTTGTCAAATGGGGATGGAGGAGTTAGGAAATGCTGTAATGAGAAGTTATTCCAATGCATGAGATAATATATATGCTATACAATACACACAGTTTGATATTATTAAGACATTATTGCAGAATTAACAGATTTCAAAAATACACTGTGTAACAGCCAACGAATATGATATATTGCAAATAAGGTCATCTTGTTATACAGCTAGAAGTAGTAAATTTATACTGCTCATGATTGTTTTTCTATATACAGTTATCCTTCAGTGGCATTTGAATTTTTTTCTTTGTGTCTTAAAACAACAAAAGAACTTACTATAAAAGCTCAGAAACAATGAAGGAAAATCTGAGAAAAGAAAGGAGGCAAAGAGCATTACAGAGGATGGGTAGCAGAGGACAATGCTCCTTCAAAAATATATTTTTACATATTTTAATTTCAAGAGTATAATTTTAATGGGAGATTGTAACCTGTCAAGATACAGGGTTGCCTAAAGAAAAAGAAACCTGTGCTTTCAGGCTTTACACTATTTTAATTTTGAAAATTTAAACAGAAAGTTTTAAATTTTGTGGGTTTATAATGAAATGTTTGAATTTTAATTGCCATTTCCATTTAGCTGCCTCTCTCTTTTTTATTTCACTACTGAGAAATGAGGTGATGTGGAAGGATTTGGGAAAAGGAGAAAAAAACCCCCAAGTGTGGAGAAGAAAAAAAAGGAGACCTACAAGTTTTGTCAAAGTAATTAAAAAAAATCTCCAAACCTCTCTTCCAAATTTTTTTTTTCCATATTTTAAATTATGGAGAAGTCCATTTTTGTCTACAAATACCTACTTTAAAAAAAATTGACTAGTTATATTTGTTAAATTATTATGGTAGAGGTGAGAACATCTAGTATGTTTCTGAATGGTGTGTCAACTATAATTACCCGCACAGGGAATAATTTTTGAGAGTAGAGGGATCTTCAGTCCAGGTGTCAAAGACACGGCAAGATCAAGTGGCTGGAAACCAAAGCTAGACAAATTCAAGCAGAAGGTAAAAGCAGAGGTTTTTAACAGGGGAGTGTGTGGGTGTTATCCATAGGAACGTCTCATCAGGGAATGCTGCTCTATCTCCATCACTTGACATCTCACATTGGTAGGAAGGCTTTCTAAAAGATGTACTGGAAGGAATTGAGGGATTTCTGGGATTCATACGCTCCATTCTGTCAGGGGCAAAGTCAGATGAGATATCACAGCAGTCCTGCTGGTCTTAAAGTCAGAATCTATGAAACACATTTTCAGGCAGCTTTATGAGTCTCTCCTCTATGGCTGTGAGATTCATCCTGCATGCTGAGCCGGAGGAACCAGAAGCGTTGCGGGGAAAGGCTTATCTGACCATTTCAAGGGGATGGTTCAGAAGACCTGCATAATCCAGTACAGCATGTGGTACAGTCAGGGCTGCCATGTCATCTGTGAACCACTTGACATCTGTGTGTGTTGGCTTGTAAATGCATACAGCTGGGACACCCTCATTGCTCCTCTGCATGTGCTTCTCTCCTCTTAATTCTAATTCCCACCTCATCCCCAACCAGCTGGTAAACACAGCAGTATCTTGATGTCCCCTCTGTCACATGAAGAACATATTGCTTGTGTTGCTGCAGCCCACTTCTTGAAGAAACCTTCATTTGGGAAAAGGAATTTTTGAGCCCAACAGCATCTGCTGTCTTCTGTAGCTGTTACCAAGGATGCTAATTGCAAAGCCAGGGGGAGGAAGAGGAGGGTCATTTCTGTGAGGTGGGCAGCTCTTTACTGATGAGTAAAAGGTGTCTTGCTGAGAGCCGAGGTCAGCACTGGAGGAGGTACATTTTTCACCTGGTTTTAATGTTGCGTGGGGTTAGATGTGGTGTCACTAGCACTTCTGTCCCTACAGAAATATACTGTGCAGGTCACAATCTGTAATTTGAGGCAAAGAATAGGTGGAAGCGTCAGACTTAGCTGCCATCATTAGTTACTGAGTTATAAGCAGTGTGAAAATAAAGATATTGAGCAGAGGGTGAACATCCCCTGAGTAAAAGAGGCTGTTGCATGTGAACAGGAAGGTTTTACTTTAATCATATGAAGATGACTGAAGAGTTGAAAAATTATTTAAGGATATGCAGGGCTAATATTCATAGTAGCTGAAGGAGTGCAATGGGAGAAGAATTTTGCTCACTTTTTCTTGGTTCTCTATCACTTCAAATGCAGTGATAAGAACCAGTGTAGTATTACAGGTTTGTGGATTATGATGCGCAGTTCCTATTCATTAAATAACATGGCTTCATACTTGTCCAGTTGATAAAGAAAAGTAATTTTAGGTTCACATTGTAAAGGGGCGAGGTTGAGGCAACTGAAATTTATCTGAATTTTTCTCAGTACAATATCTGATGAAGAGAAGAGCCTATCTTATGCTAGGGTCAGCTGCTGGTAGCTTCGGTTCCTGGTTTGCCCAAACTTGTCCCTGCGTGATGGAGCAGCCAGGGTAACGTGCTGTCTGCCAGGGTCCAAATCTTCCCAAGGACAGGGAAGGGCAGCTGGGTAGGGCTGAGATGGAGGCTTTGTGCCTGCTCAAGATTTGCTCTTGGGAGGGGACAGGAGACCTTCTAGTGGGTGAATTTTTGCTATCCCAGTGGACAAGAGGAAGTAGCATCAGGTTAAATTGCATGCTCCAAAAGAATTCATTAGTTAAATCTTGATACATCAGAGGGTTTGTGTGGGATTAGTCAGCATTAATACTGGGCCATTAGGAGTTAAATTATTTTCCCAGAGTCTCAGAAAGGAGTGGAATCAGAGCCAGGATTTGAAGCCAGCATTTGAAGCCAGGTCCTGTGGTTGGACAATGAGCCTCGGCTCTCTTTTCATGGGGTACGGAGTAGCTGGGTAGAAACATCTATTATTTGTGATATACATATTCAGAATATCTGCACAATTAAGTTGTAGCATTGATCCTTCAGCAGTTGCATTGAGACCTCTGTGGACTAGAGGATTCAGACCTTAGTAGATTTTATGTTTCCTAAATTGATTTTGTAATTATGTTTTCACTATTTCAAATTTTCCCCCTGAAATACCGACATTTGATATACTTTCTCCATCTGTCTCTGTCCGGATTCAAATGGTTTGTGAGGTAAATTTAATCTCTCTGTTGCATCATTAGATTCAACAGCTTGTCAGCATTTCCATCCTGAGCTGTGTTATGGAGGTCTTTGTAACTCATCTGTGTACCAGTGAAATTTGAGTTTAAATGACTAAGATGTGAGTGGTTTTCCCCCCTGTTGCTTATGGGTAATTAAAATAAATTGGTATGGAGTGCATTTTTAAGTTTGAGGAAGACCTAATGTTTAGACAGGGAATTGCTTAGGAGGTTGGTTTTTGCTGCTTACGCTTAGATAAAGCCTGCCTCATTAGTGCAGTTTGCAGTTACTGTTAATTAGTCCATGCAAAACAAAACAAGATTGCCTAATTCTCTTCTATATCTCACCTTTTTTTAAACTGGTGTTATTCCAGCATCTCTAATAGAATAACTGTAGATTTACACTTAATAACTACCATGACATGCTGAATAATGCTCTCAAAGTCAAATGTGTTCCTTGCTTGGTAAAACCTGAACTCTGAGATCTTCAGTTGCACTGAGTAGTATCTCAGGTCAAACAAGGGTATAGCTCATTCCCCATGTGTACTCTGGGCACCTATATGTTATTCCAGGTATTTACTGCTGTAAGCACTGTATGCCTGGAGGGCGCAGATTTCCACAGCTGTGTGTCCTCTTACATGCAATTCATTAAGCTATTCACTGCATCGACACATAGTGAGGCAAAGTGGTGACCCAGGGCTAGTGACAGCATGAGGTCTGAACTTTGTGCTGGCACGTAACTCCAGATATCCTCACTTGGAATAATTTTCAACTTTTGCTATGATCAACCTTATTTGTGCCATCTCATTCCTCTTTGCAAATCTAGGTCTGCACAGTGTGTACGTTAAAGAAATTAAATCAGCTGTTGAAGTCGCAGCTTAGCACCCCTGCCTTGTATGTGTAGTTCCATGCGTGCCCAAAGAACCAGGTATGTGGTTACCCAGTGTGAGATTAATTCACCAGGAACGAGTAGGACAGAAGTGAAGGTTATGAAGACAAACAAGCAAATGTGGTTACTTAATACACTTTGAAATAAATTGCTGCCCACAGTAAATACGTCTGGGACAGATCTGTGGTGTGCTGAGATGGGCCGGGCCTTGGCATGTTGGTGCAGATTGCATGGCATCTTTTACTAAGACTGACATAAAAGTGGTAATGCAGGACCATTAGAAATTAAAAGTAAAAGTTTTTATGTGCTTCCATTCACAATGCAGAATGTAGAGACCTAAAGGGAAGTCTACTTCTTCCTCCCAGAGGGATTTTAAATGAGAATAGCATTAATGAGGATTAAAAACCCAAACGCTTGCTATATAGGAAACGGGAGCCAGCCTGTAACATTTGTGCCTTTCTGCTGCAGCCAGTGTCTCTGTTTCACCACAGCCCGTGCATCCTGCGTCAGGTTATACCACTGTAGCTGCTGGAAGGAAAGAGTTACAAAATCTTCTTAACCTGATAACAGTCTTAACTCTGCTGGCTGATGATCCCCAGCTCAGAATCCCTTTTTGGTGGCTCTAACTGTTGAGTTTATAGCAACGTACTATAAACTCATTATTGCCTCTGGCAATTTGCTGGGCTGTTTATCACTGAGAAGTGACCTGTGTTATACCAGTGCTGTATGTAGGACAGTCTGGGGCCCCTCTAGGTATTAGGTGCTTGATGATCAAGGCTAATAAAACACCTTCTCTGGAGAGTCCTGCAGACTTAGGAGGTTGTTCATCAGCAATCACATTCTGAAGCTGCATTTGTTTACTTGCTTTGTGCTTCCTTATGTTTGCTTGCAAAATAAATCTCCCATATTCGGTGTCGGATGAAATGTAGACTCATCTGAAATCATTGGGGCCAGCATTTCAATCCAGATCTTTCCAGTCCTCATGCTTTCCTCTGCTCTGGGAAGGATTAGAATTACTAGCCTCTGTACAAGAGCTGAAGATGAGCTCTCCCTTTCCACTCCAATTCCATGGGATCCTTATTCAGGAATAGTCCTGATCTTGTCAGAATTGTTTACTGTATACACTTTTGGTCTTACTCAAGCATAAATAATACATTTTTTTTATGTTGTCAAGCTCAGTTGCATGCACATAGCATAATCCAGTATTTGGAGGACTAGGAAAACTCTCCAAAGTGCTTCTGGCTTTTCAAGAATTTTAAGCTTTGAAAATTAACTTAACTTTTGGCAGAAGTCTAGTATGAAGGGTCTGAGTAGAAAATAACAATTATTGCATCTCTACTGTCATTGTTTCTGTGTTCAGTGTTAGTTTGGCAGTAAGTAATGTGCTGAGTTTCTTAATGTTTATTTTATTACATTGTGGTATACTGAATAGTTGCAAAAGTACACTTGTTTGTTTTAAATTTCAGAGGAGATGTTCTTGCTTTATTGGCAAGATGGGATGCTTGTCAAAATAAGAAACTGAAAATGTGCATAGGCTGGGACCATGAACCCAATCCTCATCTTGCTTACAGTGGTCCAACCATTACCTTGTGTCTCTCTTAAGCTCATGCACATCTACTGGATTGATGACATTGCACTCATGTACAAAACTGGTGAAGAAAAAGGGGTGCTGACTTCAGTGGTGGTCTTCCAGGTTTTCTGAGGTATTGGTAGGTTTTATTGCCACAGCCCTTTTATCAAACCCACTGGATTTACAGATAATTGTACTTGCAGAATACAGGGTGCTATGTAGTAGCTTTGTGCTTGACTCATTCTGTTTTATGAGGGAGTAAAAGCTAGTGGCTGAAGTAAAACAATCAAACCTCTGAAGAGGTCTTTGGTAACTTACACTACAAATTTACTAATTTTAATTTAGGCCTGCCTTATGCTGTGTATTTTTTCAGTCAAATGAGTGGCATCTTTGCATGATATTTAACAGGTAAACTATGTGAAAGAAGATGCCTCCTTAAAGTATGAAGCAGAGAAGGAGAAAACTGTATTGGTGCTGTTGTCTCATTTAGGCTGCAGTCTCTCCCTACAGACTGAGAAATATTATTGCATGATCTCCTGGTGAAAGCGGTTATCATTAAAATAGTTAAATTCCATATGGCTCAAATCAAGACAGAGGCTTTATGCAGTAGTTGCACAGAGAGTCTCTGCTGCTGCTGTAAGTATTTATGACTAAATAGCTTTATATTTTAGATGACAACAAATCCAACTATTCTGACCAAAAAAGCTTGTAGAGATACAAAAGCTATGGATATGACATATTAAAAGTGACCAACGTCTTGTATTTAAGTAACTCAGATACAGCTTGTATGTGTGCAGGACAGACTGGTGCCAAAAACCCCAAAGTTGCACAAGCCTTATCTTAGTTTCTTCCTTGATTTGTTTTCCTATCTTGAAGGCTGACATATTTTTGTCATTAATATCTCTATAGTACCAAAATATTTCAGGTAACAAGTTCTAACTTGATTTGTGAACTTGACTGTATGTATTTGTTGGCTTTGCCACTTCGGGTGAAGCCTAAACTGCAGATAGGTAAAAAATGAATGAAAGGGTATTAACAGTCCATTAATATTAACTTTGCATATGGATATTACTGGGGCATCCACTGACAGCTGTGGCTCCTGGGGCTTGTGGTGGAATAGGAAACTCAAACCAAGAGATTCTCTATTTTGGTTTAGCCAAAGGCAGAAGGGAGTAATATTTCTGAGGTCTGCTGGTTTGCCGCAGGAAAGTGGAACTGGGCTTAGTGCAGCGTCAGGGATGACAGACATCATTGTTGAAATCTTTCTTGCACACTCAGGAGAGGTTTGAAAGAGCTCAGAGACCAACAAGAGAGGTGGACTTGGTAAAGGACTTGCCAATAGGGCAGTGGGGGAAGCTTTTGCTTTCTTTTATGCACTTCTAATTTGTCCTACTTCATTTGTTGGTATCAGTATGAGGTAACATTTATTTTGCATTTGATATGATTGAGCAACTCTTTTCAGCTTTTTAAGACTTTCTTCAGCTTTCTCTAGATATCTTACTTCTAAATGTATGCTTTCTGTCTGTGACAAATGCCGGGAGGTGGCAGCCTAAAGGGAGAGGTAGCAGGAGGTGGGGGAGTTCAGTAAAGAAAAGATAAGAATTTGCCTTCAGTGCGGAGAGAAAGATCAATAATACCTTTGATCGTTGCATTTTTGTAAATGATTTGACACAGATCATTGG
This sequence comes from Buteo buteo, assembly GCF_964188355.1. Taxonomy (NCBI): domain Eukaryota; kingdom Metazoa; phylum Chordata; class Aves; order Accipitriformes; family Accipitridae; genus Buteo; species Buteo buteo. Next base: position 12,888,436 of record NC_134171.1, on the reverse strand, counting down.
TGACTGGAGCATGCTAAAGCCATGTGGTCACTTCACACGGACAATCAATATATAAATACAAGGCTGACAAGAATGGCATAAATAACTGGTTTTCTTGAATACTTGGCTGCTTCTTGCCAAGTGCAATATATAGGTGGATTTTAGGGATTGATGGATGAACATAATTTTTGTGGTCTCGTGTGTGGGAGCTTAAGCTACAATGATAAAATCCAATTTAATAATTCTTCTTTAGTGAAGGTCCAGCAAGGTTAGCTGTACTAGCAAGTACCAACTGTAGTCTCACCAGGCCTGGTATACTTCCAGCTCATCAGTGGTAGGAGATAGGAGGATAGACAGAATTAACCATTTCCAGTTCTTTTTGACTCCCTCCATTAGATTTCTTCTGTGTTTAGTGGATTGCGAGTGCCATCCTTGCCATTTTTTCAGTGTGCGTATGTGAGTGAGTGATGCTGAGAGGTGAAAATGAACTGTTTCATCTCCCCCCCCCTTCTATCTCTCTTTTCTTTCTCATCTATTGTACTTTTATTAATTAATATATTTTCCTTTTATTAATTCTCCTTTCATTGCTATATGACACCAAGGAATGGAATTTACATTGAAGGCTTTTGGTAATTTGGTTAAAGAGGTAGGGAGTCCGACATGGTGAATATGCAGACAGAAGCTGTGCGTGTGGCAGATTGTTTCTTCTTCTACTGGTAAGCCCAGCTCCTGAGCTTTTGTATATATCAGAAATCCAAACTCAGATCTGACTTGGCAAAGAGCCCCTAACTCTGGAGTAGGCTGACTTCAAATCTCAGGACAGAAATCTTCCTGGTTTCCTATCAGCTACAGCTTTGAAATGTAAATAAGTTAGTACTCATTTTGTGTGTGTGTGTGTGTGTGTGTGTATGTGTGCATACCTACATGCTTCCTTCCCCCACCAACCAAGTATTTTAGAATTCTCTTTTCTGTAATTTTTCTTTCCTTGTATTTCATCTGAGGCCTTTCTGCCATTTCCAACATATACAGGATGCTATGGAATAAAAATCCATGTAGAGGTAAGCACCTTAAACCAGCAGTCTGCTCTTTACCTGCAGTGTGGGCAGACACACAGACCATTTGAAGGCACTCTAGTTTGAGGAGAAAGCCAGCTTCAGAGGAAAGAAAGTGTTTGAGAAATAAAACTCATGCTTTCAAGGACTGGGGCAGAGGTTGGATGCTATTTAGATTTTTCTTCAGCTTATCCTTTCTAAAATTTCAAATTTTAGTCAAAACCATGTTTCTTGCAGGACTCCAGCTACTTCAAAGTCTTTCTGCCTGCACAAGTTTCACAGCTTGGGCTGAAGTCACTGATACGATGGAAGCTGCTGTGGGCTTTGAGATCTTGTGGGGTATTCTAGCCAAAAGGCTCTTGTTCATTAAAATTTGAAGTGGAGAGTTAAAAGCAAGCCATGGGAAAGAATGTGTAATGTTTTTGAAAAGTCTAGGCATTTCATGCTTCCTAAATTTTTTAAAATTAGTGCATTTTATTGTGTTTTCCCAGTGTTAAAAAATGCCATGCAGCATTCAGAAGAACCCATTTTACTGTTTTTATGCTGGTGGCATCTACCTGTTCTACCATAAATTAGTACCTTGTCTGTTACAGAAACAGACAGAGAAACCATTGTGATTGAATAGGTTTGCAACCTAAATATACAAGTATTAGCAGTAGGAGAAGGAAATATTAGTATCTGTCTTTTGCAGATAGGGGTATAGGCATGGGGAAATTCAATGATTTGGACTTAAGTATTCTGCATCTGCTCAAGGCCTGAATCCCCAGGAAGAGAGCCCACATTTTGCCAGATCTCTGAAGATATGAGTCTGTTTTATATGACTGGGTCTGCCACTGAACAGGTCAGAATTATTTAAAAACCATGCAGAAAGTAGTCTCCCCAAATACCCGCAATGTAAGTTAACTCCTGGTATTCTAACCCCCATTTTACTGAAAGGAGAACTGACAGAGAAGTGAATCGGGCTTTCTATGCCATTCCCAAGCCATTCCCCCCCCCCCCCCCCAAATGCAGGAATTCTCTTGCTTTCACAGTAGTTCCCTGCTCAACTTTCACACTGAGATATGATCAGAATCAATCTTCAGTATTAAATGCCACTGCTCAGTTAGAAGGCAGGTATATGAAAGACTGCAAGCTGCTATATGCTTATAGATGATCAAAGCAGCTCTAAAATTCCACCACTATTCTAAATAAAAAAATGAAGTTGTATCTGTTAGTGTTGGGTTTGTCCATGTTCAGACTATGAAAACATTGGAGTTTGGGTCCTGCAGAGCCTTGGAACTGAATCACATAGTATTGTAATCTGATAAATAATATTATATTTTTTATTATAATTTATCTTTCTATTTAATTGTTTGTGTTTATTCCTATCTGTATGCAAAAATCAATCCTTTCTTTTATTAGCTTTGTTAATACTTTAAGTGATCTCAAAGTCAGATTTTTATACAACAGCTTCTCCTTGCTAATATTTCACTGAGTTGGTTTTAAGGCAAATGAAGTCTACCTTTTTGAGAGCGGTTTTCCATTTTAGTTAATCATCTTTGTATACCAGGAATTGTCTAAATGCTGCTTCTTGCACTGAACATTTAGTTCATTTCCTTCCTTGTTATAAAACCATTTTCTGTAACAGGATTGCCATTTATTTCAACAGTACAAAAATGTTCTGTATCATTATCAAAGTAACCACCTGGAGTGCTATAAGTAATGCACATACATGGAACAAAACTCTGCTCTTTATTACAGATTTTTGAATGCAAAGTAGCTGCATGTCAATTTAAAATAACTATTGACTTAGTAGAGTTGCTCAAGATTTATACTTGTGTAATTGAGAGCAAAACGCAGCTTCATGTATACATCTAATAATGCAGCAGTATTGTGTGAGGAGTAAATCTAAACTTTATTGCTGTCTAATAAATTATCTGGTAAGCACTATAATTAAACTACAAACCAGTTCATTAAATGCAGGCAGTATCACTAGATTGGTTCTAATATAAGCTAGGTAGTTGCAGAATGTGAGTGGCTGATTGTGAATATTATTGCTGTGACAGCAACAGTTAATTCAAATAATGATGGAACTTTAATAGATGAGGTTGTGTGACAGAATTAGCAAAAGCAGATTTGCTGAATAATTGGTTCTTTCTTGGTACAGTAAGTCATTGATTTCTATTCCCTTCCTTCTCCAACTTCCTCTTACAGTTGTAATCATCAGTCTGATCGTATGTGCATAACGCCCCGAGACTTCAACTACAGCTGTAGCAAAAGTTCAGTGCCTATTGGAATAGAGCAAGCCTGGCAGAAGAAATGCCAAACCAAATCTATCACCAACCCAGCAGGCACGTGGTCCGGGAGGTGAGGGTTGTGAAATTAAGCGAGGGAAAGCACTCAGCTGGGAGTAACAACCAACTGCACTGTGCTGCAGGCAGAGCTGGGACAACAGGGCGGGTTCTGCCACAAGCCTGCTGAGCTGTTCTACCTGCTCCTACTTTTTTTAAAAAATGAAGTTGCAGCCTAATGTAGTGCTTTCCATGTGTAAATTGCTGTGCCTCCACTGCAGATTTGATGTAGTTCTTTTCTTCATTCACTTTTCCTTGACTGATCTGTTGCTAAAAAAATCACAGTCAAGCTATTTTACTCACAGATCAAACACTGTTTCATGCTGTCCTTTTGTCCTCTCGTACATTTTTTTATATATGAGCCATTGCGAAGTGTGTGCATGCATATGAGCTCATGAACGTATACGACTGTGAGAATGCACGTGCTACAGTGTTTTCAAAGCTGTAATGCCATAGTTTCTCAGCAAATGCTTTCAGGGTGTATAGCGTGATCTAGTACATAATCCCATTTAATGTATTTTTTTAATAGCACCAGACTGTGGGTTGTACTGCCAGATTCAAATGTATAATACTTGTAATAGCCATTTTAAGGAGAAGGACCTGAACTAAAACACTGGAGGCGATTGGTTAAAATGTGGCTTGATAGGCAGGTGTCCAAAGATCAGATGTAGCTCCAGACTCTGTAGTGGGATAAATCAATTTTCTTATACAGTAACATTTCTCAGAAAGTTTAGAGTTGGAGCTATATTTAGTACCCCAAGGGCCCTGCTTCGGTTTTGTTTTTGCATGCTGAAAGCTTTGATTGGACCTGTGTGTTAACTTGCCATCACTTCAAGGAGGTGTTACATAGACTCATCAATACTCATTTTACTGCGCCTTGACTACCTGACGTGTTTTCTGCAGCAGACGGGGGGAATAACAGCTCCCTGCTGCTGATGCCACTGCAGTCTCTACACTCTTCTCACAGATTCTGTTTTATAATGCCATATAACTGCATTTAGGAGTTCAGAAATTTGGGACATCTACTTTGCAAACTCCAACAGTGCTGAAACAAGGCTCCTGAATAATTCTTAAAAATAACATTTTTCATAGGTCTCCGTACACTGGAGTGACAGGTACAGACTGTGCAGGTACAAAGAAAACTGTTCCTTTTCTACGTGCTCTGTGTCATATCCTTGCCATTATTATATTTTCTGGGTTCAGGCAAGATTCCACCTGGATTCTAGAATTCCTCCAATTTTGGGTTAACATTTTGTGGTTCTAATATCATAGAATAATGAAATATTGACCCAAACCATGGAATGAAATGTGCACACAGCTTGAGGAGAGAAAGAAATTATTTAGATAAGATACATGTTTTGGTTCTGCTTTTACTAGCACGTAATTTTTTATTGGATCCTGGAGTGCTTAGAAAGTCAGGGTTTTTAATTTGCAGTCTGTAGGATTCTTGCAGATGCTTTGCAGATAGTTTTATACTCCGAGAGCTCTGGACTGATCTTCTGCCAAAATCCGGGAGATACCCTCCTGCTTTTTCTGATAGAGCAGGCAGTCTTTCCTTGGAATCCTGTCAACCAGGATCTAGACTAGCGTAATGAAATATGTGCTGCTCTATTATAAGCTTAAGTGATTGGATAACATTTAAAGTAATTTCCAAATGGTAAGCTCAGTTGCAGTTCATCATTATGGTCCTTGTCGTACAGAGAGACAAGATTAGGTACAACAGATTAACAGCTCAAAACCTTGTTTAAATATTATAAAATCTGAATACTTTCTAAATCTGTAACGTTATGCCTTGATTCTGAAAAGAATTAGCCAGATATTAGTTACATTGTGTGCAGACTTCTGTCATTTTTCCTTTCCACCCGAGGAAGGTTTTTAAATTACAATGATTTTTGTTTCATAATTGTTTGTAATATACCTAAGACAACCTGATACATACCCTTTTGCAGCATTTGGATGCTACTAGATAAATTCAGCTTTGAGTCTGGACATTCGGGTTGAAAAAGCATCAATTGCTGTTTACACAGGTGCTAAATAAATAACAAACATTTTATTTTCCATCTTCTCTCTTATGGACCTTTTTTTACCAGTGCTGACTGCAGCATCCAGTTGAGAAGTGCTGCCAGGTACCATTTTTATGGTATTTTGATAGTTTATGTAGAAACATTAGAGATTTCTTGGTTTCAAGTTCTCTTCATGGTTCCAGTTCTTCAGCTGATAAAAGCCATTCTAGAAAAGAGCAGATGTTCACATTTCTTGTGAAAGTCATGGATTTGCCTACACTTTCTCTAGGTTTAGTCTTTTCCTTTCTGGAATGATAACAAATGTAAATAGACAGACAAATAACTCTGGTACCAATCACTTTTTGTGATTGTCAGTACTTGTGGAGCAGAAATCCACGGACTCTTGTACAAATGTGTAGCTTTCCTGGTTTATTTGCAGGTGTACCAATTTAAAACTGTAGATTTGCTGCTTGTACTATTGAAATCAATATCTTTGTCAATGATCTGAACGAGGGGATCGAGGGCACCCTCAGTAAGTTTGCAGATGACACCAAGTTGGGCAGGAGTGTTGCTCTGCTTGAGGGCAGAGAGTCTCTACAGAGGGGTCTGGACAGGCTGGATTGATGGGCCAAGGCCAGTTGTATGAGGTTCAACAAGGCCAAGTGCCGGGTCCTGCACTTGGGTCACAACAACCCCACGCAGCGCTACAGGCTTGGGGAAGAGTGGCTGGAAAGCTGCCCGGCAGAGAAAGACCTGGGGGTGCTGGTCGACAGCCGGCTGGATATGAGCCAGCAGTGTGCCCAGGTGGCCAAGGCGGCCAACGGCATCCTGGCCTGCATCAGAAATAGTGTGGCCAGCAGGAGCAGGGAGGTGATGGTTCCCCTGTACTCGGTACTGGTGAGGCTGCACCTCGAGTCCTGTGTTCAGTTTTGGGCCCCTCACTACAGGAAAGACATGGAGGTGCTGGAGTGTGTCCAGAGAAGGGCAACGAAGCTGGTGAGGGGCCTGGAGCACAAGTCTTACGAGGAGCGGCTGAGGGAACTGGGGTTGTTTATCCTGGAGAAAAGGAGGCTGAGGGGAGACCTTATCGCTCTCTACAACTACCTGAAAGGAGGCTGTAGTGAGGTGGGTGCTGGTCTCTTCTGTCAAGTGACTAGTGATAGGATGAGAGGAAATGGCCTCAAGTTGCCCCAGGGGAGGTTTAGGTTGGATATTAGGAAAAAATTTCTTTACTGAAAGGGTTGCCAGGCATTGGAGCAGGCTGCCCAGGGAAGTGGTGGAGTCGTCATCCCTGCAGGTCTTCAAAAGCCACGTAGACATGGCACTTCAGGACATGGTTTAGTGGGCATGGTGGTGGTGGGTTGATGGTTGGACTTCATGATCTTAAGGTCTTCTCCAACCTAAACAATTCTATGATTCTGTGAAATCGTGAAACGGCATGTTATATACAAACCTTATAGCAAATCGCTACCAGGCAGTTCCTGAAGGATTTTTAAATTGAATTAAACATGTCTTGGCTGGATTAGCTTTCATCTCTTAAGTTAGTATAATGAAGGATCCCCTGTAAAGTTGGGTATAAAATAATATGATTTAAAGAATAATGTGGATAGTTGCTGTTTGACTCTGATAATTATTATGGGTTTTAATCCTTAAAGATCCAAGAAGCTATGTGAAACTAATTGAGTATTTTAGAGCTCTGCTATGTTTATCTAACAGTTTAAGTACTTCTAAATTTAGTTTGAAATTGACTTTTATTTAAGAATGGGTAGAAAGAAAGGGTTGTATTTAAATGGATGCATATTCCTCCATTCACAACTGTATATTGTTTTAAAACCAGTTACATCAATTTAATTTGCATTTCAATGTTTACTTATGGAAATCGAACCTACCCAAGTCAGATTTATTTTTTGAGGGCAACCACATGGGGTTCAGTAATGCAGTTTGAAATTACATTGTTTATGATACGGACACAACTGAGTATGGAATGACTCTAATTGGAAGGTAAAGCAAATTCATTTAAACCGCCTGTAGTGATGCTTAATATAAGTATCCACACAGTATGGTTGGTAAGTGGTAACTTCTTAAGTGATTGTAACTCCATGACTCTCAGTGAAGTGCCCATATCATCAGGAGAAACTTAGGGCTCAGGTTTGTAATCAGTTTATTACAGCTTAATAAATTACCATGCATCATCTGAGGCGCAGCAGTGAAAGCCCAGCAACATAATCTACCTTAAATCTCAGTGTAAGAGGTTTGAGCTACACGGGATTACCTGGCAGTGGGCTAGTAGTGTGCATAAGGATGACAGAGTTGTGGTAATGTGAATTTGAGACGATAATGAATAGCGCGCAGGGATAAGTGTTTCTGTGTTTTTCCTAGCGCATTAAAAATCTCAGTGGATTACAGCCACAGTTTGTAAATGAAGAATCTGTAGTAGAATTCTTCCTGTGATACTCTCCAAAGCCTGTAAATTAATTACATAGGTATTTATTTGAATTTTCTTTGCAAATTCCATTAAGCCTGTGTTTAGAAGTTTAAATTATATACTTTGATGTTTTCAAAAATGCTAAACTTCCAAATAATTGAAAGGTGCTACAGGTTGAGCACTTTTTAAAAACAAGCCATGTGTTTAGGTTCTTAATAAAATGTGTGAGCCTAGTTTTAGCACCCTCAGGATATGGTCCAAAGTCTATTACATTAATAAGATACCTTCTATTTATCTTAAAGATGTTAACTCAATCTGTAATTGATTTTGAGCTATTTCTGCATATTTAAAAAAACTTTTTTTAAGAATACCTCATACAGCAATGGAAGGGATTCTGGAGACTTATTCACATACAGCGATCACCTCTGTATAGCTGTACAAAACAAACCAGTGACTCAGGTTAGAAAGAATTGTTCAGGGACTGAAGTCTGTACGATACAGGTCAGCAGGTGAAAATACAGACTCTGTGTAATTGGTAGCGTTTCTGTTAGTTACAGATGTAACGTCTCCCCTGAATTCTTCTAAAAGGTAAAAGATGTTAAAAACCAATATTTTGACTTGGGCTCCTCTCTGTGAGGTGAAACAGTGGTCCCAACTCACCTTCTGTTTCCCAGCATGTCAAAAAGTAGTCTAAAGTATGTTTGTTCACATAGTGCTTAATTTGAAAAAGGAAAAGAAATCAGGACCTCAGGGCTGCAGGCATCCTCCCGTTGACTTGAATCCAGTCATTTTAGTTAATACAGCCCAAGCTGGTGTGGACTGTTGTTATTTTCCCAGTTGTCTAGGTTGTATGAAGCAGGCATTAAGACCTTACTCTAATTCTTCCTGCACATGCATTTATCTTGCCTTACAAAGCTGTGGCAATCTGATGGCCACACCAGCTGCGGGAACCAAACCAAGCTCTCTTCTGTTGAAGACCCTTCAGGTGAGCTCAGAGGTTGGGCGTGCTGGACCTGCTCTGTTGATAGCCTGAGGATGGCAGGTTTCATGCTGTCACTCTGTCATCTCTGTCCATCTGGGTCTCTGGTGTCCTGTCTATCAGAGTGTATAGGGAAGCAAGTAAGTAGAAATCTAGAGCACTCTTTTGAGACTTCAACAATTTAGGGCAATGCTCAGGTTTTCTGTTTCTGTGATTAAACTTCTTTCCAGATCTAAGTACTGTGTGTTTTAAAATTAAGCTGTATAGAATCAAGATGAAGTAGTAAGCTGGTATGATATTTTTTAGGAAATTAACCAAGATAGGATCTTTACTTTCATGTAATAGAATATTTTTTTATGACTGCATTTAAATAGTCAAACTCAGATATGATCAGAGAATTAATGAGATTACATTTGATGTAAATTTCAATTTGTTATTACTGTCACTGTGTAGACTCTGTAATAACGTCTGTGTGCTGTGCTAGTTCAAAAGGACAACTCTGCCATGGAATGCATTGAGTGAGCATGCACAGTTGGGAAGTGTCTTGGAATGAGTCACAATTGTGTATTTAATATTGAAAGATTTCTGTGATACTGTAGTGATCTGTAAATATTAAGACTGAAACAGTAGCTAATTAAGGCAAGCCTCTCTGTCTTATGAACAACAGTTTAGGTAACAACCCCAGCCTGGGTAAAGGGGAGATTTTGTTTTGTTTGGTTTTATTTTGTTTTGTTTCCAGATTTCACTTACTTCCATTAATTATTGAGCAGTGTCCTGGTTTCAGCTGGGATAGAGTTAACTGTCTTCCTAGTAGCTGGTACAGTGCTATGTTTTGAGTTCAGTATGTGAAGAATGCTGATAACACACTGATGTTTTCAGTTGTTGCTCAGTAGTGTTTAGACTAAAGTCAAGGATTTTTCAGCTTCTCATGCCCAGCCAGGGCACCTGACCCAAACTGGCCAACGGTGTATTCCATACCATGTGACGTCCCATCTAGTTTAGGAACTGGGAAGGCGGGGGGGAGGGATTCGCCGCTCGGGGACTGGCTGGGTGTCGGTCGGTGGGTGGTGAGCAATTGCCCTGCGCATCATTTGTACATTTCAATCCTTTTATTACTACTGTTGTCATTTTACTAGTGTTATCATTATCATTATTAGTTTCTTCTTTTCTGTTCTATTAAACCGTTCTTATCTCAACCCAGGAGTTTTACTTCTTTTCCTGATTTTCTCCCCCATCCCACTGGATGGGGGGGGAGTGAGTGAGCGGCTGCGTGATGTTTAGTTGCTGGCTGGGGTTAAACCACGACAAGCAGAAATACCAGACTGACCAAGCTTCATTGTAACTTTTCCAGAGGTTAATATTATCTCAGGAAAAAATATAATCCACATTCATAAACAATATAACACATTTCTTCTTCTGAGGTTAACAAATAAGGAAGAGATCATAGAAGATTAAAGAACTAATAGTTTCTAATCAATCCTTTACTCAGGTTTTTCCTCTTTTAACTTATAAAAGTAATTTTGACTTGAGGAGCCTCCATATGTATTGCACTTCCAGCTCAGGTCTTCTCTGCCCTTATTTTTGAAGACAGAAATGTGCTTGCATTTTCTTTTGGGGGTCACGTGTTTTTCTCCTCTTCCAAGCGATACTTTTTATATCAGCATTACAATCTGCAGGAGAAAGGGTCCAAGACATTACCTGAAAGCGCAGGTTTAAGCGTTTGTGCTGCGAATGTCATTATGTGATTGTTTGTTGGTAGACAGTCTCTTCGTCATCCTTCCAAAAGGCTGATGGGCTTATTTTGGTATTATTTGAAACTAAATTAAGGTAGGAGAACAGTTATAAAAACACATGCAAATGCTGGAGTTGGAAGTGTAGAGGAGCCCTTTCAGGCCAGTGCCTGTGAATAATGATGTCAGCAAAGTAAAAAGAAATAGGACTGCACCTGACTTGTTTACTTTCACCATTTCTTGTCCTAGTTTTTCAGCAGCAAACTAGAGGCTGGAAGCTGCTCAGTGGCACTGTATGATGGTGCTCTTGCTCTCCTGACAAGCCTGTTCCAATGTTATCTGGGTATGAAAAAGCCTTTGAACCCTTTTATAGATGTGGTTGAGTGTGACTTTTTCTGGTAATTCTTTTCCATGTTTTCTTATTCAGAAAGGGTGACAACTGCCTCTTTCCTAGAAGCTGAGATCTGAAATTGAGTAGCTTTAGTAGCTGTCTTTCATCATTCTGCTAGGAGGAAGAGGTCAGGCCACTTAAAGATGATGAAGACTGATGTATCACAGGCAGGGTCAGAAGCAGAACTTGCTTCATTATCATAGAATAATGTTAACCCTTAAAGAGCTGGATTTTGCTCCAGCTTCTACTCTGTAGGCAGTATTTTCAGCTGACTTCTGTGGAACAGTTGAGAGAAAGTGTCTACTGTCAAGCTGAATACATCACCTTCATCACTGATTATATAAATCTGTCTTTTCCCAGCTATCATCACTTCGTGAACAATCATCTTACATTTCCCTTCTTCAGAATTTTAGTTTTCTTTTTGGTTCACTTTAGTTATTGAATTACATAAAAAGTCTTTCTTGTAGCCAAAGTAGGAATCAAAAAATTCCAGTGCCTAAACTTTTCTACAGTGCATCATGTGTCCATTGATATTAGCAAATTCAGTTGTGTGAAGTACATGGCATGGAGTCTGTTCTAAAACCTTTACTGATAGGAGGTTGGTCAACAGGCACGTCTCAAATCCCTGGTAGAGAGAGCAGTTGACAAGGTGAGGGTAGTGACCATGGACCCAATGCTTGGCTGGACCCAGATTTTGCCGAGAATCTTCAAAGTTTCAGAAGGTTGCTGCCGTGTGATAACTGAGCAGTGACCTGTATTATTGCTTAGTCTTTGCATGCCAAGTCTTTTGAAGCCAGTGACTTGAAAAGGTATGTCCCATAATGTTCATATGCAAGACCAGGTTGAAACATACTGCTGCTCTGATACAGAAAAGCTGACGTTGCTACAGCTTTCTCTACCAATTCCATGGCTGTTGAGGCATTGTTGGTCTTTAATGTCATTAATGTGCCACGTTTAATAAAAGTAACTACTTCCATTCCAGTTTAATGCCTTGACCCAGATCTGACAATCTCAGAATTGTCTATCACACAGGAGTTTCCCATCTCCTCCTGTTGGCAGGTCCTGCACCTTTGTTCCAGACAGAGTTGCTCTCTCCTCTGATGCAAATGTCCAGCCACTTCCCAGGTAGTACCTCTATCCCATAAAAAAGTTTTATTAATTCCAGAAGTCCCTTTCCAGATTGAATTAGTGACTCTCTTTAACCAATTTGTACTGGCACCGCCTTTCTTACCCATTTCCTTCTAAATAGATTCATAAACTAACAGTATAGTTGACAGTGAATTGACAGCGAATGTTTAAAAAGATGAGTTGATGCAGGTCTGGAAGGTCCTAATAGTGGCACAGTGTTCTTGTTACAAAGGTTTAGTTGTTATTGAAATCTAGTAAATGAAACTGGAGCTTTCAAACTGAATGTGGCTGCTACCTAGAACAGTTTACTCTGTTGCTTCTTCTAATATGGTAGTGAAAGAGTATAGAACACTCATTTGTCATATTCAGTGGTTCATAATGAACCGTAGTGCAACAAATTTTGGGTTTCCATCTGAGGTGGTAATTTTCATGACAATTGGTCATCAGGGATATGGAAGTTGATGTTGTCAGTCCCTATATATGTAGGATGGAGTTTTCAAAACTGTCTAGTATAGTCTGCTCCCATTGGGGCATCAAAGGTAGTTTTACCTCTGACTTCAGTGAGAACAGAATTACGTGCCTGCTCTACATGCTTTTAACAGTCCAGTTCCCTAGTTGTTTTAAATTTGGATACACTTATCCCTGGCAAATATACTTTGCATAACAAAGTTTCTTCTGGACTTGGTTCTTGACCATATTGCATGACCAGTATACCCTTGCTAATAAGGAATTATAAACTTGTAAATGATTTTGTCTGACCTAACTTTCCATGGCAGTGCTTTTATACTCTCGCTATTTGATAACATTTTTGCCTTACTTGAGCAAAGACTCTTTTAAAACATTTCAAGTCTTAAAGGAAATTCAGTGTAAAGAGATTTAAAAAAGGTTTCTTCTTGAACATCCCATTATCCAAAGAATACAGAGAGGGAATAGTTATGGTACCATGAGGCTTCGTATGAGAGTAATTGAAGGGAAGGTAGTATTTTAATGGTAAGATTTATGCTGTATAAAAGACTTGACTGAGTGTCGCCTTGCATTGAATAAACCAGTAGGTGAGATCATCATTTTGGTAGTCACAGACATGACTGGACATATCTGTCTCTCTCCGTGTTATTCTCTCCTTCATTCTCTGCCGTTCTTTTCCTCTAGGTCTTCCTATTCAAATTCACCATGCAGAACAGGTGCCCTGGGCCAGCTCCTGCTGAGCCAGGCTGATGAGAGAGTGCAGATTTTTGTTGCTTTCTGTGATAGGTTGTGGATGGATGTTGGACATAATCAACCCAGACAAAAAAACCCGAAAAACCCACAGAAAAACGTACTAAAACCAGAACACAGCCTGAGCGCTTTAGGGGAGGGTGGGATGGTGTTCTGGGAAAATGCAATTGCCATGTATTCCATCTGTGCCGGCATCCGAGAGGAATGGTTATTAGAGCAGGACCCAGAGCATCACACCTGCAGTCCAGTCTCTGTGGGATCAGTAATTACGTGTTAATTAACAAGTCTGGAATGAGTGAGAGTTTGCATGTCAGCAGATAATCTGTATAGTGACTAATAAACTGCAGAATGTTTTCAATTAGCAGGCTTGAAAAGGAAATCCCAGTGAGTGTTTTGCTTGGTTGGGAAAGGACTGAATGAATGCGCTCTGTTGTTAGGACCCTCAAAATAGGAAAGTGGCAGATTTAAAAACTACATTGTAAAGATTAAGATCTATGAAACACATATGCTTAAGTTACTTGCTACTGCTGTGCATTGATGAAATCATACAGAGTAAAACTTAGTGAAATGAAATTTTTCACTTGATTAAGTAAGAGCAAACATGGAAAAATTCCACTCCTGTATAGATTCATTAAAGCATTTTAGTAGTCTAAAATGTATTTTTATTACAAGTTTTTTAATGGACTGAAGTAGGGACAACTCCAGAATCTGTTCACTTGGGATGGAAACAAATGTTGTATTCTTTCTTTGACACAGATTCTGAGAATCATTGACTATACTCCACCTCTGTTAGGCTTTTCACTGTGATCTCCAGGTGTTAGATTCCCTCCGTTATATGTTTACTTAGTAATGTAAGGAGAAAAGTTATTTCCCAGTGACCTGGCTTGTCTATTTTGACTTTATTTCTGTTCTGTCCATATTTGCACTCAGGGGCAACGTTTGGAGAGGTAATTTCCAGAAGTGTTTGACCAATTTTATCATTCTTTTTTTTTCTTTTTTTTCCTAGGATGGTATTACGAGGGCAGGCAATCCGGGACCCTATTTTTTAATTAGCTATGAGGAAGGAGAGCTCATACAAGGGAAGAATGATTAAAATTTGTTTGGGATGTTACAATTTTTAAAAGTGGACTATAAAACTTTTCCATTAGATTGGACAAATTTAGAGCTTCAAGATACGTAGTGTATAATTTTGAACAACTTTCAGGCACTGCAGATGGATCAGAACTGGTCAAATTAACCTAAAGGCATGGTTTTCAAGTTAATTCTTGATAAGTGAACTGTATTCAAAATGACAGTCAGGCAGAAGACATACACTGTGATGGCCTTGGTGTATTGAGAATTACTGTTACAGAAATACACTCAAAGTATGAGAGATTTTCAGACTCGTGAATATCCAGAACTACCTGGCTCTGGCTCCACGCTGTGCAGCTGCTTTTAACATTTTCTGCTAGTGAGGATGCTTTTTGGGAAAGAAAGGCTGATAGAGACTTGCTTTGTCCATTCCTCACCTGCCATGGCTCATCTTCAGCTCCTTCCAAGCAGGATTGGAGCTGTGCAGAGCCCACCCTGCCCGGGCTGAGCTACAGGAGCACGAGTCCAAACTCCACTCCTGTGCTATTGCCATATCATACATATCTGATAATGAACATTTTGCAGCAAGTGAGATTTGTTTTTGATCTTGGAACAAGTGCAGCTTGTATATGAATAATGTCAACAGTTGTAGCTTTTCTTCTTAATAATGATCGGTCTAAAGGTTGGCAGTGAGCTGTTGGCATGTCCAAAGTGCAGAACAGAGAATCCCTCCTTTTCATCCCGAGTGGTACCTCTTACCCCACGGAAACCACTGAACTACTTGTAGCGTTCAAGGCTTGAGTTGCCCTTTATGGACCTTTTGTCAACTTCAGGGGCACTGCTCCACCCCCCACCCCTCAGACTGCTGCTGCTGCCACACTTAGGGAAGCAAGGCAGAGGCACATGGAAAGGTGCTAGGTCATTTCCACGTGGTGAGATGTAGCAGAGTTGGGCTCGTAACTTTAAAAATCCAGATGCTGCAAGAAGTTTTCCCCAGTTTCTCTTCTGTGTCTTCCTGCAGATCCCTTCCTGGCTGCTACATTGAACTGATGTTGGTTATAAGAGATCTTGATACCATCTAAGGCATGATCTCCTTCATGGAGCTAAAATTGTTATTATCTTCTAATTAATTTGTAAGGTTGTCTGTAGTACCTGTTAGGAAATTGAATTGGATGTACGGATTTGGCCAAGCTCCTTCTAGAGCAGGCAGGCAAGCATTCTGCCACGTCTGATAAACTATGATCCTTGACTTCAAGCCTTTTTAATTCTTATGGGGCTTATTAGTGCTTACCTCCATCAATGGCATACTAGCAGGTTATTTTTAATTAAATTAAACTAGTTCAAGATCTTCCCTTCCTCCTACCAATTTCTGACAGATACCTGAGCTTGTATCTCACTCAGATCAGCTTGCAGATTTTTTAGCCTTCTCTTGTCATGTTAAAACCAGGATTGGTTGGTGCCTGGCATACGTTTTTCATTCTGAAGACAGTGTGCATCTAGAATTATGTCCTTGCAGGTAATTGAAGTTGCGGCTGTTGTACCAGCCACGTCTTTTCACACTGTCAGGGAAAAGAGGCACTGTGGAAGACTACTAGCATCTCAAGTCAACAGCTGGTGTTTCTGACACATGCAGACCATTATGTGTATAAATGTGAAGATTTTTAAACACGTTAGAGTGACTGTAAATTGGTTGACATCAGAGGTTTCTTTGGATAGAAAATGTCATTGCAGTCATCTCATGTTAATCCTTCTGGTTTTCCGTCAGTCTGACAGCTGTCCTTAGCTTATTGTTGAGAATGTTTGTAAAGTGATGACAAGTCATATTATTGTCCCTTACATGGCTTGTTCCAGATTCAATTAATCTAATGTAATAATTTTAAAAGTAATTTTTCCTCCTACTTTTGGGTACATGTAGAAATGATCTAATTACTTGCGATTTCTCTTAGAAAGTACTGGGTGCATTCCTGCCTCCCGTGCAGTTTGACGGGTTATGTTATACAAGATGCTAAAATAAAAATGCCAGTGAAACAATAGCAGCAGTTGCCAGCACATTGTGTTTGACACTGCTGTACCACCGAATGAACAGACAGGACTTTTAAATTACTGTGAAATAAAACCACATGGAAGTGGAGTGTAAAGGACTTGACTTAGACTTTCAGATGTTCAGCCAACCTCATGGAAGTCACTTAACTTCTCTGTACCTGTTTGTCTCTTGTTTGCCATCATCTGCGTGATTTACAGTTTCTAGAAATTCCTCTCATGAATGTCTCTCTAATGCTGTGAGACACCTGGATGCCAAAGAACTATAAATATTAACAAATACTATTCTAATTCTTAGAGCATTCGTGCTGGTGTCTGAACGGGGGTCACCACCGTAGCTATAAAAACAGACTCTCAAACTGTGCAATCTCAAATGAGAAGTAGCTTTAAAAAGCTGACACTTCTCCCAAGGTCTATAAAACCAGATAATCCCAGACAAAAGCTGATGTCCTTAATTCATCTCGCTGTAATTTCTGCAATGTCAGTGTCTCTTTTCCTGGCTGTCGGCGTGGCTCCACAATGAATCTGCCTATATGCTGTTAGCAGGGGCTGGTTGAAATGGTGTGGGATTCCTAAACTGCGGTGGCTGGCCAAAATCCCATCCTGCTGTCTGCTGCATGAGGGTGCTTTACCCCAGCCGGGCTGGGGTGGCATGCGGAACCTGCTGGGTTTTTAACTAGGCATCATGAGTCAGACACTTTACTGTTATAAGTGTAGAGTTTGGGCTATTTAATTATTTGTTAGCCATAAGAATCTGAGGATTCATGAACCGTCTCTTTTGAGGAATGCAATGATTTCATCAGATAAATGTTTAAAGCAGGGCTAAGATAGCAGCCAACCACAGCAGAAAAATATTTTTTCCTTTGAGATAACCTCTTAAATATATACATATTTAAACCCATTTTATCTTCTCTGTCTAATTCTAAGCATCCCTTCTGTCAGCAGCAGACAGAATTAAAAAGAGAAAACCCTTGGTGGATGCCTTTATTTTTTTGTGAAATGTGTCAGATGATAAGCAAAATGTAACTGGGTATTTATTTTACTTTTCATGTGCCCTGCAAACTGTGGAAGGCAGCAAGAGATAGAGCAGCAACAGCCCGATAAGCGTGGTTTTTCCCTTTCTGCTGGCTTTCTGTTTATACTGCCTTTGAGTGAACACTGGGCTAGAGACCAAATGTCTTTACTCATCTGGGAGATTTCAGAGCTGCTGGGAATAAACTGGAGCAAAAAGCAACTCCTTGATTACAAGATCTGTAGGTAAATGTTACCTTTGCAGTAATCGCCATTTCCCCTCCATCTCCTCCACAGCACATTCTGTTCTAGCAGTGCCTAACAAACAATAATAGCAAAAATAAGGCGTATTTTTTATACTGGTTATTTTCTGTCTCTTTACTGAAAAGAACACATAATGGAATGAATCTGGCTTCCCATCTGTTGCTAGGTGCAATTCAAAGTGGCAGTTTTGACCTATAAAGATTTGGCTGGTTTGCGTCATGCTTACCCTAGAGACAGCCTCTCCCCTTTAATTTCTCTGTGTCTCCATTCTCCATCTGTGAAAAATCAGGATAACACTACTTTCCTACTTCACAGGGATTTTACAAGGACATATCTATTAACAGGCACAAAGCATAGGCTCTGTATTAGACATCACACAAATATCTATGTCTAAAAACTTGCTGCCACCCTCAGTCCCGCAGAACCCAAGTCAGTTGACCTTCATTACATGATAGAAGGTGATTTGTTGTTGTAGGCTGTATTATGGATTGCCAGCTCCTAATCTTGCCATTTTTAAACACATGCATAACATGATACTTGCAAGTCGTCCAGCTGAATTTGGTGTTTCCCATTAAAGAGATTGGGACATCCCAGGCGTATAAAGTATGTTTACATGTTGCAGTTTTGGGTCCCAAATAAAATAAGGGACAGTGGGGACCACAAACTGTTGGATTGGAGGTGGCGTGTGAGATACTTACCTACTTGAGAAGGTTTCCTTGGAGCACACATATCTAGAGTTGTGGTTGCCGGTTGTAATAGAAGTGGAGTAGTTCTTCAGTTAGCTTCATAAATCGGTAGGTCTCAGGTGCATTTTTGCAGTCACGTGCAGTCACATGCAGGTCAGCTTTAAGCAGTTCAACATGCCTGTTTGAGAGAAGAAGTTTCCAGGGCATGTTGGATGATTAAAGCAATATGTACTGTACTAAATTATGGACTCAGTCCTGCAAGAGTTCAGGGGATGGGTAGGGGCATTTAAGGAGCCTTGGCTTTACAGCAGCAACCTTTTAGTCCAGACTTACGGCATTTCATACCTGTCCTATTTCCGATGTGATTGTTGGAATGACAAAATTCAAGCTCAGCAGTGGTAGTAGTTCTGCAGCTGAATGGTGGACAGGGCAGCAGTATTTCTTGTGGTTGATTACAAGACATGGTCACTCAAGCTAGATGGATTAACTTCCTCATTGGTATGGCTCTTATCTTGGGAAAAAGTGGGGTCTATCCTTACTAGACCTTTATAACCCTTGGAAAAATCTTTGAGTCTTATCTCCCTGCTGTGCTAAGCATGGATAGCGTATATACTACAATGACGCTAGCCCTTGGTGGGGATTTTGGTGGCTATTCCCAAGCTCACAGAGACAGGGAACGTGCAGGCTGTGCCAAAGTAGCACGTGGGAAACTGTTATAAGCTCTGTCAAAGGTCATTGCCATATTTTATGTTTTCCACCACCTTACATCCAAATATTCTACTTTTTTCATAATATTATCTTCATAACAGTGATGAAATTTGACCTTGTTTGGTATGATACTCTTCTCTTAAAACTCCCTTGCGTTATGTATGTATGCATACACACGCTCTGCAGAAGACTCAAAGTCTTCTGCAGAGAGCTCCACCAGCTAAAAACAATCAGAGCTGCCACTCTACCTAACTGAGTAACTCCCCTTAATTCTATTCTTTGTGGTTTTGGTAAATGCAGGATTTTATCCTTTTCTGGTCTAGCTACCCTTTAGAAATCTTTTTGAGAGATTTTTTTAAAAATTAAATAATATTAAACTGCAGCAGATTTTTTTTTTCAACCTGTGTTTAGGAACACTTTAAGAAATTGCAAATAAATGGCAAATTAAAATTTAGCTTAAAGTGTATTCATTTTAGTTAATGAAACCCACAAGCCCCTTCATTTGAACATCAGTGATGTGGAAGCTGCACTTTTGAGGTTTGGCAGTGACACAGCTTTTGAGAACTGGAAATAGAAGTATCAGGGAAGGATAAAGACAGTGCCTTGTCTTGCAAGGCTTTACTCATTTGAATAGCTCTTCTTATTTCCTTAGGGCATGTTTGCCTGTAGCACTGCGTTCCAGTGGAAGGGCTCTTAATTTTGCTCAAAGAATGGGGTCAGGAGGAGGTGACTTCTCCTTGCATATGAGGGAGCAGGCAGGTCAAGCTGCGCTGAGCCTCCTCATGCTCCTCCTGCTCAGCCAAAGCAGCGCTTTGGCTTGACCATGTGAGCTATCTCACAGCACCTCGTTAGGATGGGATGATGGCTTTATTGGGGGAACGGGTCATAAAAAAGCTTCCTTTGGTTAAAAATGAGCAGTTTCATTTTAGCGTGATGACAGCCTGATACTGAGGATTGAATTTTTGTGTTAAAGGTAGTTTTTTCTGTGTGCAGGCAAGAGAAGGGAACTGTGGACACACATGCCTAGAAAGCAGCCACTGCAGGGGGTAAAACTGAAAGAAAACCTGCTGTGATTTTTTTGATTTTTAGTTTTTAAACTTCTGAGGTTTTCACTCTCCTGTCAGCTCAATGGGCATCTCTTTAAGTAGCAAAACCCTTGTGTGGAAGTCCTGTCCCTGAATCTCACTTATAAGTGAGCATTTGCAACTATGGATGAGCAAAGTACCAAGAGTGAAGGTATCAGATGTGTTTTTAACTTCTAGTCATAAAGCAAACATTTAATTAATGTATTGTACGGTCCTGTATCTTGTCATCGTGGAAACACAGTTTACAGAATTTCCATCTTACCTGTTCTAGTGGAAAAACCTAATGTAGGAAAATGTGTCAACCCCGCCTCCCACCCCGCTGCTGTCATGCCAATTTTTAAAAATCCATGTTCACCTTTCATGTGAGCATACCAAAGTGCTTTTCAGGTGAGGAAACTGGAGCACAGATTAATGACGTAGTAATTCTGGCTCCCTGTTAAAAAACATTTATTGCATCTTTCTTTTGTATCTTGTTACCTAGGAAGACCAAGCTTGTTTTTTTTAACAGTTCATACCATAGTAATGCCCCCACCCTGCCCTGGTCCGGAGGTCTCCAGAATCTACTGTAATGTAAATAATGCATATCAGCAGGGCACCTGATGAGTCAGGGGCAGAGGGAACAGAATCCAGGCTCCAGGGTATGTTTTCCTAGCCACTAGACCGGACTGCCTCCCTAGTGTTGGTTTTCATCATTGACATTATATTGATGTCCAAGGAAAATGCCACAGAGAAGCAGTCATGCATTTGCTGAAAACAGAGCCAGCATAATAGTTATTAGATTTAGAAGCATAGTGCATGCATAGCTCACCCAAAAAAGCATGTGATTATCTGTGGTCAATCACAAGCTCATACGTCTGTCACTGGATAACCACAGATGTGCACCATGATGGACATTATCTAAGTTCTTCAAAACTAAAATGACAGACCTCTACCTGGCAAGTCAGCATAAACTAACATACGTGAGAAGAGATCTGACTCAACCTCATATTAATTTCTGTTTATTTTTTGTGATGACAGCCAGTAGAGGGCACTGGTAGATGTCTATATAGTACAGAGCTATGAATTCACTTTCTGTAAGAACCCAAATAATAACACACAACTTGGTGTGACTCACTGCCAAGAATATGTTGCATTTCTCACCACAGTGCTTTATCCACCCATAGTTTAGGTCTGCTTGAGCTACCAGCAACTGGATTTAGTTATTCAGCATGTGTTGTAGACCTCATGCTCTAGGTCAGGAGGTCTTCATCTAACTCCATTGACAACCAGAATGATAGTTCTTGTGATAGAGGATTTTCTTCTGAAATAGCAAATAATGTTTGCAGATAATGAATTGGGATATCCATGCATCCATAATTGGGATATCCATGTCATAGAATCATCATAGAATGATAGAATGGTTTGAGTTGGAAGGGACCTTAAAGATCATCTGGTTCCACCCCCCTGCCATGGGCAGGGACACCTTCCACTAGACCAGGTTGCTCAAAGCCCCATCCAACCTTCTTCCTTATATCTAATGTAAATCTACCCTCTTTCAGTTTAAAGCCATTACCCCTTGTCCTATCCGTATATGAGTATAGCTAATATCCATATTTAGAGATTAGGTGGGGAAGGGGGGAAAGTGCTACATATGTTGTATAGTTTAGCCACCTCGACTGGAGATGGACCTAACTGGAGACGCTATACTTCTGTCCTCATTGATTAAGATTTTAGGTGCAGCTGTTCTCTATGACATCCCTACTTGCCATTGTGTTGTCATGTATATCTAACATACAGACATACTACCTGCAAGGGAGGAACTAATTTAAAAGGGGTGTTTGGTTGTGGGGAGGTCAGTAAATGAATTGATTGACAGTATGGACCCGAATTCTCATATGAGACATTGTGGCCCTGAGGCCTTGACCAGTTCTCTGCTATCTATATATTAAATATATTTTTTATGTGATGGCTCCATTTATGTCCCATTCTTTGTAAAATAACTAGAACAGTGGTGCCCATGTTGTGAGCAGAGCCCCTGGGCATTATCATGTCATGAATAACAGTGATGTCATTTCCACCTTTAAAGCCTGTGATGACCTCATCATGTTCTTTTATGAAATATCTACCTTTCCAATGGTGTTCATTGTTACTCTTCATAAAGACTGCAAGAGGAATATTGACTTACCACTGAGAATATTGAATCTTAGAGTAAACAGTTATGGCCATTTTTGGGGTGTTTTGGTGCCTTTGTATTCTTCAGGTTAAAGTGCTATTTATTCTTAGTGCTGTTGACCAGATTTTAATCCTAGCTAATGTCTTGCAGCCATTGAATGAAATATATTGAGTAGAAAAATAAATTCAGTCTTACAGAATGATGCTATAAGAGCAGTTTAAAAAGGTCAAAGATGGAATTTATTTTCTCTGTGTTGCTGGAACTCCTGTGTTTGAGTGTTTAGAAACTTGATATGCTTTTATAGCAAGTGAATAAATCAGAGAAGAGCTAGAGTCTTATATTGGCAGTTCCTGAATACCGCGCTGAGTAGCTTCTCCTTGGAGGTGAATCAGTGAGAGGTAAAAGGTGTTGAATGTCTTCAGCTATTTGTGGATGTGGGACAGATCAGAGCAGGATGGAATAGAATCCATCCACGAATTAAGTCACCGCAAATGGTTTTCAGTCAATGCGCAGTTTCTGCACATACTAGAATAATAAAGAATGGGGATGGCCGTATCAGAGGTCATAAGAAAAAACTGATGTGTGTTAAATGTTCACATCTGTCAATCCTGCTCTTTTTGGAATGGATGGAAAATAGCTGAAGAAATAGTAATGCATGTCCCAAATGACTCTACACACGATCTGGGAAGTCTCCAGGGATGGTATTTGATTCTGAACACACACTATTTTTTCTCATCAGTCATCAAATTGGCATTGCACACTGTTATTAAGCTATTACCCAGCTTTTGTGAAACACACAGAATCTTCACAAGATCAAGCCCTAAATGAAAATCTCAGTGGCTCACAACAAACACTTGTTGAACAAAGCAAAGTTCATACTACTGTTTTCTTTTCAGGGGCATGTACATTTAATACACTACCATATCAGTAACTGTAATCAAAATGGGAGTAATAGAGAGTCTAAAGACATGAAAGTACTTCATGAAACCTACTAATGAAAGTTAGGATTTTGTAGATTGCTCCCTGGAACAGTAAGATCTGTTGAGCACTTATATGTGATTCCTGTAACATGATCAGGGCACAAGGAGCTAGTCATACAGGAGAAGGGAAAAGGCTTCCTGTTGATACAGGACAATTTGTTAAAAGGATAATTCGTGATTATATTAATTAATTGACAAATGCTTTCAACTGTACCAAAGTACCAGTTCACTTGTGGATTTAAACAAAGTGCTGATGACTGATGATAAGTATTTTTATTGTTCTGGAGACTATAAAGACAGGTTTAGTATAACCTGTCTCTGACTTCCATTGACTTTGGTGGAATAGGCCCAGAAAATGTTTCCCTATTTTAGCGGGAAAATACTTTGGCTTTTTTTCTAGTGCTTATGATGTTTAAGTTACTAGACGTACTTTTGCTTTCCACTTTTTAAATGTTTATTGTTTATCTTGTGCTGGTTTTTGCTCAAACTAAATGGAGTTTTAGTTTTGTCTGCTCTCCTCTTGAAGAGAAAGAGGAAGCTTATATTAAGTATGGTATTTTCATGCAATCTTAAAGTATTAGAAATACTTAATTTACACAAATTTTTAGAAAAAATATGTTCTTTATTTCTTAAATGCTGTGTCTGCATTTCAGATTTATGGTACCCATCTCTTTTGAAAATGGGAAACGTAGACAAGGAAGACAGGGAAATGATTCCAAGTATTCATTTAGTTTTTACACTGAAAGACATGAAAGATTCTTTTGGTGTTCAATTTTCTACAGACGGTTTAGAGCATATATTAATCTATGGTAGGGGCATGTGTATGTAAACCATTAACATTTGGGAACAAAATCAACCTTCTTATAATCTTTAGAGAGTTTTTTAAAAAAGACCAAATTCTCTTCCCTGTTATTCAGCAGAAGGGGCTGTGTTTGCAATGGGACAACAGCAATTCTAGCAGAATTTTGCCAGATACGTAGTAATGCCTTTGTTTCACTTTGAGAAGGTGACTGTTTTGAAATGGCTTTTCTACTTCAGGATATTTTGATATTCAATAAATAATTTAAAAGTCTGGATTAGGATGAATGCCTTTAATAAATGTATTTTAAATTAAATAGGATTGAAATATTAATTTATTTTTTCTGCCTAGCTCCAAATTGCCCATCAAGTCATTTTTTTTTGTTAGCTCCAAATTCTTCCCTGTGTAAAGTCATGGGGGTCAGCAGAGTTAATCCGTGCAAATATTTTTGCCCATTGTCGTTTTTGGTAACTTAATTTATGCTTAATTGTTCAACATAATTGCAAAGGTACTTTAGTGATAGTTTATGAGAAATTGTCTCAATGAACCATTGCTAACACAATGGCTCCACAAGTGAAACGTTACATCACAATCTGCTAGTTCTGGCATCAGTTTTTTTGTTAAGTGAATAAAAGGTGACGTGAGTAGATTTGGTGCTGAGCTCAGCCTGCAAAAAAGAATAATTTCCCCCATACCACAGCAAGATTTCTTTCTCCTTATATCAATTCCCTGCACTGAGTGTAACGGGACTCTGTATAAGCCATCTCCCCAGTAGAAAGAGTAGCTCGTCAAATAGGCTGGCGCATTCCTGCTTGGTATCTGTGGAATATGAATGGACTATAATAATGACATAGCACTAGGAACTGTTGTTATAATTGTATTGGAGAGTCTGCTACTTGAGGGTAGCATTTTTATAGTGTGTGTGTTGCAGGGGGCTGTATGATTTGACTTGGGCACCAGCATCTATTACAAAAGACGAGACTGACTTAAATTGATACTGCAACTCAGAACACTAAGGAGAATGACACGACCAGCAGACGTGGAGCTTTATAAAAACTGACCTTCATGCTATTGTTAAAAATAACAAAACAAAAGCTCGACACGGAATCCTAATGAATGAGATCTTTTTGTTAATTCAGAGAATTTAATATGACTTTGTAGACCTTTTCAGGTGCCTAGAGTAACTCTACTGCAGCTGTGAAAGGACAAGTCCAATTACTGGTGTAATACTCCCTTTCTGAGTGCCTAAGAGCCATTCAGTTCCTTGATCAAGGCCATTGTTGGCCCTTTGCTGTCCAGTGAAAATGATATCAAAATATTAAAATATTTATATGTAAATGGTATTATCTATTCATATAAAAATAACAGGAATAACTCATACCTGCTTTGTAGGTTATCTGGAAATATACCTGTCTATTAGGATGTAAATTTGCAGTAGATTTGTATTCTCTTGTCTTCAGCTGGTCACGATATTTTCCTTTATTTCTCTGTATTGCACACAGATTTCTGAGGTTCCTTTCAAGCTATTTCCTTAAATATTTGCTCTAGTTAGCCTTATGTAAATACTAGAAATCTAGGGCAAGATTCTGGTCTATTTTCATTTGCCAAGGTCTGGAGTAACTGTGCTCAGCCAAGTTATTCTAGACTTGTGTGGCAAAGGAGATTGCAGTCTGGTCCTTACCAGTAAACATGAATTGTAGTCTCCCATTTGATTCATGCACATTGTTCTCATTATCCTTAATGGATGTTGCACCACATATATTAGGAGAACAGACCCTATTAGGAACTGTCTAAGAAGTGAAATGAAAATGATAATCACTTTGTCTTGGATGAGGTATTGTATTTATTCTATGGGATTTTAAAGGATATTTTAGTGTTTAAATTATCTGGTGCATTAGAGAATGGTTTAGATAGGCTTTGGTTGATTGACAGCAGTGGGTATATTTTAGAAAATTATTATACACATTGGGACTTTAATTTTGCTGTGAATTATATTATTTTTGGAGATGTAAATTGCCGTCTCTCCCAGGAGAGAGAGATAGTATGCTGCTTGTTTGATTTTTAGCAATAATTAAAATGATGTGTTAAATTAGGCTCAGGTAGTGTCATGAAAACAGGACAAACCTACTTGTGTGTGGGAGCTCAGAGTCCTTGACAAAGCCGTGATTTTCTGCAGTAAAAGAAACTGGGTACCTTGTGGTTCGTATCCTAGAAATCACCCTTCTCCATGTGATCATCACGTAAGAAGGCCAAGTAGTCTGGCAGAGAGCCATGGGCGCCCTCCAAGTGAGAATTAAACTAATTGAAGAGCAGATGAGTGGACTGGAGCTATTGCCTTGCCTTACACTTAGCTGACACAGAAGACTGTAATTTTGAATGCTGTCGATCCTTTAATTTTCATCCCATGCCATTCAGATCAGATGAAGCTGTGACTGAAGCAGTAAGTACCTACGTAAGGGCTTCGAGGGATAATTCACTGCCAACTGAATAGTGCAGAGATCTGCAGGTTACATCTCACTTTTCAGATCACCGGGCTTTGTGGTAGGGCTGTAGGAGGGAATAAGGTTAAAAGAAAGATCATTGGGTCTCCTTGTTGTTTGGACTTCATGGCTTCCTACCAGCAGCCCCAATTTAGTTAAGGTTGTTATTTTCTCCCCTAGAGAAGAGAAATCACGAGAAAAGTAGTGACGTTTGTTACGGCTGATGGGAAGCAAATTGAGTGCAGTGGAGTGGGTGATCTTTATTGAGGACTAGGTGGCAATGTCACATATCACCCTCTGTGCAGAACCTGGCAAGTGTAAAGATCCTCTTTCCTTCCTAACTGGAGCAGGGGATGGTTGTCACACTAGATGGATGGAGCGAATGTGAGAGGACTTGGGGAGTATTTTTATGCCTGTAATTGAGGAGAATCCGAGATAAACTGTTAATCTCCAAGGGACAGCAAAAAAAGTTTTATTAGTCAGTCGACAGCTTTGTTCAGAAAAAGAAAAAGATTTAAGTGTGAGTACTATCAGAGCAGGGTAAGTTATTTCCAAATAGTGGTGGGTGTGTTTGTGCATGTGCATCCTTAAATGCTCTAAGCACAAGGTGTTTGTCTGAAGCACAGGGCTGGGATTTGGAATAGCATTCAAATAATTTCCTAAATTCCAGCAAAGAAAAATATAAATCTACCATATCAGGGAACTACAGAATTCAGACTTAAAATAGTTTCTGTTGTACTACATTGTCTGCAGATGCTCTATGTATAATGTCACCAAAATGGAAATGCTCTGCAATTTAACCATGCCACTTCTTACTGAGGTGATCCAATGCATTGAGACCACTTATTATCCAAACACTGCAAGCAGCATCAAGAATGGATTCCTAGCATTGATTTTTGAATTTCTTTCCATTTTTATCATGGGCCTTATAGGTATGATCTTATCTCAAAAGGCTTGTATTTAACTTTAATTACAAATCGCTTATGTGTTCTTTAATCCTATAGTTGACAATGTGTAGTTATAACTTAGGATGCTACAATTTAGCTGTGGTAGGAATCTACAGTCTCTGCGGCCTCAGATTATAGTTCTCCGTGTTTGGGGAGAGTAAGCAAAAGTTAGCAATGTGGTATTCAAATTCTGTGGAATTAGGGACCATCCACCTAGGCATCTCTTTAGGCAAAACTCTGAACATGACTGTAAACCAAACACAGTCAGGGAGAATGCAAAACTCGCAATTTTGCATCAAAACAACTGTGTGATTCCTGTAGTCTCTATTGCCAGGTAGTATTTGATTTTTCCAAAGGATAGGATAGAAAATGGCCAGTAATAATTAACTGCCAAATAAATATAAATTTCAACATTACTGAGGCTTATCATTCGCAAACCAAAAAAAAGCAGAATAGTATTCTCTCAAAAACATTATTTATAACACTAGGTGGTGTATTGATTGGATATCCTCTCAACCAGTGTTTTTATTGACTTTATGTTCTTAGCTGTTCATCAAAGTACTTACTCCTTTCCTCGTTCCTTTTCTTTTTCATCCTTTGAGGCAAAAATGTCATTTCATCTCAATAACAATAGGACTTGATGATTTTTGCATTCATAAAAAATAGAAAATCCTGAGAGGTTCCCCAAATCCTCTACATTCTTGATTCATATTTTTCTGTATCACTTTTCCCAGCCTCCTGTACCTGCATCTTGATGACCACTTCCTTGGCAAATCAAAAAGTCTTCCTGCTGTCAGAGAAACTCCTTATTTCTGGCTTCTATTATTTGGAACAATTTCTTCACATCTTTCCACCTCATCAGCTCACCTTATTGACTGTCCCTTGTGCTTCATATTTCATCTAAGAACATATCTTTCTCCCTTGTCCCTGTCTGTATCTTCATTTCTTTGTCATTCTGCTCTGTCTTGGTATTACAGTCATTACTTGTATACTTTCAAGGTAGAAAACAATAAAGGCACAGTTTGTTTGAAGAACTCAGTGTAAGATGAATTTGTATAGTATTTGCTTTCTTCCATTAATTCCCCAGGCTGCTTCTCTCCCTGCAAAAATGAGGCTCAGTTTCTGGAAATGTTCCCTATTGGTTCCCAGCTCTGCCATGCAAAACTGCATCTTGAGGTTGACTTATCTGTGTTGATTATGGTTATGTAGAAAGGGAGAGTTAGCAACCTTATTTTTCTACTATTTCTTTTAGACCAAATGAGAAACATTCCTTCTCAAAGCCATAAGTATTATGCAGCCATTTGCTGTGTAGCACATGTAAGGAAAAGCCATCACAGGAAAATATCTTATCAGGAAATACTGATAGCATTTTTCTAGAGCTGAAACTTTAATACAGCACGTCACTGAGATCTCTTGCACCAAAACAGTGCTGCTGAATCCTGTTTTGCTTTTTAGTTGGATTGAAGTCTTTGGAAATACTTTCAGAATTGAACGTGAGCAGAATGAATTTAAGTGTTTCTCGTGATTATTCTCTGTTTCCACAGTACAAAATAATGATGCGTGTGGGCTGCGACTATCATCAGGTGAATGGTAGGTTTACATCCCCTTTGGACAGCTGTCTGTGGCCATCGACAGCGTGTCCGCAGGCAAGGTCTCTGGGACAAAGTACTGCTGGACAGAGGTAAGGCTGGCAGCTAAGGTAGCTGTGCCAGTAACAACCTGGGTACAGAGCACAAAGTGTTTTTGCTGAAAGAGCCAATATAGAGCTGAAGGGAAATTTGAGCTGGAATAACCTCTGTTGGCAAAAAACTGGGGTCCCTTTGAACCACTTCTTTGCCATGAGCAATTTTTTGCTGTAATACAGCAGTATAGCTGTAGTGGCAAAACTTTCCCTATACAGATGTGGCCAAAGAGGCCAGGCTCTGCTGTAGCCCTGCCTAAGCTTGCTGTCTCTGTTAGCACTTTCACCTGTCCTAGCTGCTCTGTAAACAAGAGCATTACTTTTCCGTCACGTGAAATGGCTTCATGTTAAGAACCGTGCTGTCCTGTGGGCAAGCTGCATTTCAGACAGCGTCTTGGCACAGAGAAGCTGTCTGGTCTCAGGGAGTGATGTTTTCCTCTGCTTTTGAGTGAATCATATGTTTTTCACAAATGAATTTCTTAGTCTGAATGTGATGCCATGGTGTGTGGATCAATACTGTTCCTCTGTGGCAAGGTGTACAGAATGCCAAATGTGTTCGGCAGTCTGTTATTATAAGGCAACTTAGCAGAGCCAAGAAGCCTGCAACCACCACTTTCATTAAGGGTAATTATCCTTGAGCAGCTGGGATAGGAGCAGGAGCCTGAATGGTAATTAGCTGCAATTGTTAGGAGGTGCATTTTCAGGTTCCTGTACCATTTTTCTCTCTGTTTAAAGAACAGACTGAGGGAATTGTGATAAATCCTGAGTCCTTGCTGTTGTAGAGGAGCTAGCTGCCTACTGATCAGCTGAAATTAGGATGTTCTTTGCATGTCCATGTGGTCTTGCTGCAGTGAGAAATCATCCTGCACTTGGATGGTATGGTTCTTTGCGGCAACGTTAACATTTCCCTATCTGTTTTCTCAACAGATGTATTGCTTTATTGTTGAGTTTTATGTTGTAATAAATTAAAGTGACAACTACTGCAGATCTGTTTCAATTCAGTTTTGTTATACAGGTAGAGAGATGTGTATGCATGTCACCAGTGAACAGAATTACCAGACTGGTAGAACCAGACAGATACAACCTCAGTCACAGATAGGATTGATGAGTTTCTATCCATCAACAATTTCAAAATGTACATTTTCAGTAGAAGTTTGGTGCTAGATTTAAATGGAAGAATACCTTTCTATTTTTAAAACTTTTTTTTTCCCCTCAACCTTCTTTGGTATTATGTTTTGGTGTCAGTAAATAGCATTAGAAGAGCTTGACAAGTAGTATGTCCTTGCTGCAACATCTTTTCATGAAATGAAAGAATTTGTAAAGAGAGAAAAAAGAATTAGTAAAGCTTTTATCACGCAGCACAAATCTGCTAGACACTTGATCACCCCTGCTCTATCCTTAGATAATAACAGTTGTCCTTATCTACTGACATTCATTGTCAAAACTTTTTACAAGTATTAGTTAACAAACTCTTGGAGCACAATTTAACCATTAAAAAGAGGTGCGTGATGGAAAACTGAAGTAAAGATGTTAGGTAGTACATACTTTTCCTGTATTGTATTTCTGTGTAGGAAACACTTCTTGTTAGTTTGGAAGGAAAAATAAAGATCGAAGACTTGCTTCTGTGCTTTGCAAAGGACCCGTAAGGAATTGTGTCAGTGAGAACCAAGGGCATTCAGCATGTCTGTGCTAGATGCTGGGTCCTAGTAGGATTTGTCCTACATGTACAGTTGTCTTTTCTGGTTGCCCAATTATATTTTCCATGACTGGCATTTGTAGTGTACTATGCAGAATGATTATTGACTTGTTTTCACATTGTGTGTGAGAACAAACTATAACAATCTGTCTGCAAAGCAGGCATAAGTTTCATAATATTACAGATTTGACTGTATATCCTTAGAAATGCCTTTTTTTCCTGTGAGTTAAGGTTTTTCTGCTTTCTGTTGGAAATCTAAAACAATGGTTTCATCCCCTCCTCCAGTTCTAGCACAATTTCAACATACGCTATTTATGACAGTATTGAGAATCACTGATGCATTGCATCGGTGGGAGTGGAGAGGACTCCAGCTGAGACTGAAATGTTTGAGGAGCCAGGCACAGGTCTGATTTTTGCTGTATGCCTTGAAGTGAGTTTTTCAGCTTTCTGAAAGCCTTTTTGGAAGTTTCCACCGATCTCTGGAGGGGAGGCCACGCTGATCTATTTGTTAATCAGTAGCAGAAGTTTTCATCGCCAGGTGCATTTCTTTTTTTGACACTTTTCCTCTGCAAACCACAAAGTCCAGCAGTTCATGTTCTGTTGTAAGTGTGCTTTGTTGGTGCTGGTACTGTTTTGTCTGCTGCTTCTTTGTATAGAAAAGAACGTGGTACGAAGGCTTGGTTATAGTGAAGCCTAAGAGAGGAGAGCTCAGAGGATGGAGGAGAGATGTCCTGAGCTTAAAATAATGATCCATTTATAAATAACAGAATCTATTCAAATACCTTCCTTTGCAGCAACTCTTCTTCCT
Organism: Buteo buteo; assembly: GCF_964188355.1. Taxonomy (NCBI): domain Eukaryota; kingdom Metazoa; phylum Chordata; class Aves; order Accipitriformes; family Accipitridae; genus Buteo; species Buteo buteo. Next base: position 12,856,796 of record NC_134171.1, on the reverse strand, counting down.
GCCCTCTTCCTTTTTTTGGCTATTCTTCCTGTCCAACAGCTATTTGCTTGTAGGTTGCATGAAGTTACAACTTAATAATTGAAATTCCCCCATTTGTTGGCTACATATAGGCCCCCTGGTGCCTTGTTAAGTGCCCCGTTACCAGTCAATGTTCTTAATTATGTTCTGGAAGAGTTGTTCAAGTCACAAGTCATTTACTCAAGGTTTGGGCCCAGCAGGTAAACATTTTCAAATTAATTTAGGTTGCTAAACAGAAATCACTTAGATCTCTTGAATGCTGATAACTTGCACTTCCTACTGAATTCAGTGGGAGATTATTTACTGCATTTTGAAATCAGGCTGATTGTTGGTTAAATCACAGAACGGGCTTTTACTAGTCTTCCAGTTTGGATTATGTTGAATATGATTTGGCTAGAGAGAGAGGTGTCTATAAAATGTCTGATTTGCATATTTAGAAGGGACATTGGGCATGTGCTAATGAAAACAGTAGCCTGTAAATTACTAGGAACAACATCTGATCATAAATGACTGAACATGAAGATTTGTTGTCCTCTATCTTACCAGTTTTACGTAAAGTAAAACAATAAAGCTGTCTTAAGAATCTCTGTTATTCCTTTGTGCATGCAGATATGTACTATAGCAAATGCTTTAAATATTGTAGATACTGAAGGTATTTATAGGTGAATGATCTTTTATCCTTTTATATAAGGACATAACTTTGTTTTTATGGACCTTTGCTTAATGTTACTGTGGGGGTTTTTTCCTTTCATTGAAAGCCATAGAATCTTTCTAATTTCTTTGCTGTCATTATCACCTTCAGCTTTGTCCTTGTGCCCTTACTAATGAATGACAGCCATTAGAAACCCAGAGTCAGCAAAATTTATACAGGATGATATGCAGTACGAAGGGTAGGGCTCCCAGGGCTGCACTACTGATGGACCCAGAGCTTTACAACAGCAGACTTACATCTTGACCAAAACCAGACGCTGAGAAATAACAGGGGAAAGTGTTCCCCTGCCCCCCATATCTGGTTGTAAATCAATCAATCAATAAAACTAGCAAACAAGCAAACTAAAAAACCTCTGAACAGATATAAATCTCCTTTAGCCTAGCTTAAATAATTCCATGAATTTTTAGTAAGACGAGAATGCCCATGTCCTCCTGACTAGTAAAGAAGTGGAAGGTTGGGAGTTTGACATGAGCACGGCCTCAGTTTCTAATGCAAATACACATCAATTATGATGATACCTTAATTTCCAGAATCTTAATTTCAACAGGGTCTGTTGGCAGAAACATAGCTTCTATTAAAAGTGATCATGGTGGTTTATGTACCAAACTTCAACCTGGGCATGGGTTTTTTTGTTGCTGGAACTGGGGACTCCTGTTATTGTATCTTGAAGTATATGCAATTTTGGTTTTTTATTCACTCCCACAGTTGGTAACATGTCCACCTTTGGGAAAACATGTTAGCTGTTTTAATCTGAGCTAATATCAATACTTTTTAGTGCTATACTTTGATTTCCATCTGTGACTTTGTTAGTATAGAACTTCTGACTTCAGCATAGCAATCTTAATCATAGAAAACATTGAGCTTGCAGAAGAACTGTCAACAACAGAATTTAATTTTATAAATAGCTGTAATGATATACTTGTTAAGATTTCTTTGGGAAAATATCACTTCAACACAGGTCCGCATCTACTCATGGTAAAAAAGATGATTTTTTAGCTAGGAAAAGCCAAAAGATTACTGTCAAATGTCATGCAGGTTGTTTTGTCTGGGTTTATGAAGTAAAATCTATTTGTAAGTGAACTTACAATAAAAATCCAGATTTTCATTAGTGAATCTTGCTCAAAATATTGTACATGTAGGGGAGGGACTGGAGACATCAGACCCTGTGGAAGTGTACAAGAAATAGAACCCCTGACTGCAATCTCCTGCAGGCAAGGGGGTTGCCTGAGGCATCTGACAGGAAAGCTGTATGTGGATGAACTACTTAGTCACCAGGAGGTGGGTGGCACTGAAAATGGGTTTCTGAGATTGGTTGTGTGTATTGAGATCATATAGGTTGTGTGGGTATTTGACAGCTGAGTGTTCGTGGAAACTGAGGAGCTCCTACTGGAAGAACACATAAATAATGGAGATTTGGGCTACTTTGGATGGAAGAGAAAGTAAGTGCTTAGAAAAAAGGGTACTGGGTGCTTGAGGGGTGTGTGGTACACTGGATTTGGAAGAACATGAGACTGCTAAGTCAGCACAGTAGACCCTCAACCCGATGGTGGTGCTTCCATGTCCCTGTGGCTTGTGCTAGTAAGCATTAGGCAGCTGGAGGGAAGGTCCCTGACTGCCCTTTCTGCAGTGATGATGGTGGCTTGAAGTTCTTGCCGTGCACTTGCCATGCTCAGCAAGACTTGAACTATGGGTCAGAACTGGTCTGGGCTGAGGAGTGATGGAGGACCTCTCTTCTGACAAGTGAGCAGTCCACCAGGTTTCTCCAGGTAAGTGGCCCCACAGACTGGGTCCTGCTTAAGTACCAGCAAGCGGTTAGACACATGGTTAAAATGAAAAAATACCTTAATAGAGCTGGCAAGAAAGACAAAAACTGCAGACATTGTGGATGTAGTGGTTGAAACAGTTATCAAAGTGGAAACTGATTGCTCTATCCTTGCAATAGAGACTTCAGCCTCTTCATTTTTAACATCTGGAATGCTCTCTTTAGTTCCCTTTTTACTGAGAATAAAGAGGTGACATGCCTCAGTCAGGTTCTTCTGCCCTGCCATCCTCCCAGGTCAATATAGATATGAATTTCTTTCTGCTTTCCCAGCTGCTGCTGAAATCAGTTTTATAAATAGCTCCCAAATTTTTATCCCGCATCTGAAGTTCCATTTGCTTCTGAACAGCCAGCCATGATGTAGCTATGTCCCTGTGTGCCAGATGACTTCCTCAGTTGTTTTTCCCCCTGAAGAATTTCCACTCTTTCCCCCCACTTGCTGGGGATGTGAGGATGTGCCTCCGCATTTCCTAAGCGACCTAGATCAAAAGGGACAGAGTTGACAAGAGTTATGGTAGCTTCCCCTTCAGCCTATTCATCCTACTTGCCTGCTGATCTCCGCATGCTTTCCTCTTTTGCCAGTCTTTTTAGTCATTTCAATGGGTAAATGTTTCCTATAATATTCATACATTGATATCAAAGGGTTTATTGGAATTCAAGAAGCAGCAATTGCTGCTATGTATCAGCAGTAATTAACATTCTTTAAATCCTTGATCCTCATCCATAACGCTATAACATCAAAGACCCTGAAGATAAAGGAGCAGTAGCATCTAATAGTGCAGAGACTGTTTTCACCAGGTCATATATCTGCATTTGTTTAGTAAGAGTTTGAAAGCAAAACTACAAGTCCTATTATTTTTATTACTTACAGGAATCCAACTACTTTAGTCTATCATGTATGCAGAAGGTGTGCATACCTGCCCATTGCTATGAGGAATAACAGAGATCATGGTTAGGCAGCAAAAAGGTTTTTTGAAGACTTCTGTGAGTTGAGTCTCTGGGTTTATTCTGCCAGTTCTTCAGAACTGATACCCCACTGCTGTGTAGTGAAGCATGCTGGGGTGTTACCATGCTTTCCTCCCTGCATCCCTGTGGGATGGTTCATCTTCCCCTTCCTTTCATAGAATCCAGAGATGGTTTTTGATGTATGAACTCCTCCATGTTTTTAATCACCAAGGATAATCTAAGTAGCTTCTTAATGACTATGTGAAAGCTTTCTTAAAAAAAAAAAAAAAAAAAAAAGGTCTATTTTTTTTCCCCTCTGGTTACTTACTTGTTCAGTTGCAGGACCACGTCTTCTTCCTGGTAAGGTATGCATTTCTTTCTTTTCTCTAACACTTCTGGTTTTTTCATATTCAGGAGTGCTGTCCTTAAGCCACAAGGCACTGTTGTATTATTTGCCTGTGAGCAGAAAGGACCTTTCCCACCCTTGTTGCCTGAATAGTTAAATCACAGTGGAACATATATTTAGAGAGGCCAAAACTAATCTATGAGGTGGGGGGCAGCCTATGCTCTACTGGCTGGTGCCTGGAAGAGATGGCAAAAGTCTCTCTGTTAACATCTTATTGGTGTCATTCAGACTCAAAGCCTGGAATAAATGGTTTATCATCTCCCATCCCAAGCTACTTGCACTGAGGGCAGTTCTAGTCCTGACTCTGGTTATTGGACAGGCACTCTTCATATAGTATTTCAGATTCTTCATTTATTGTTATTTTAGTGGACTGGTCTGGAGTATTACATGTTTCACTGCTGTATCCGTAATTGTTTTAGTCCATTTATTCTAGTGCATCTGTTCCACTGCATGCTTGGAGAAGATAGCAGGCCTTTCAAATCAGCTTATATGAACTGATAGGGCCTCAGAAAAGGTATTTTTCTTAAAAAACCAAAACAAACATTCCCCAAAAGCCCAAAACAACAACAGGAACCACCTGGTAGCCACATCTGAATAGCTGCAGATACTGAGATCTGCACTGAATATCTGCATGGTACTCTCCCCAAGAAAAAACCTCTGTTGTATTATGGAAACTTCCCTATACTGTTTTGGGTGACCTTACCAAGAACACAGTCCTGTAAAACCTGCAAACAGAAGCAAATTGTTGACTAGATCAGTAGACTGAACTGCTATTGAACTACTCCAGGCTCAGTAGCCTTAAGTTCCTTTGGTAGATATATTGATGAGCCAACACTAATTCCTCAAGCTGTTTATGCTTCGTGTTGTCAGAAGTCCAATCTAATGTTTTTTTTTTCACTCCCTTGAGATGGCTGAGAGAATACTAAACTACTTTTTTTCTTTCCAAGTTAGTATTACACTTAAAAATATGGACAGCAGCTGAAACTAGCCAAATACTAGTGTTTCAGTCCCCCCCAGATGTACCTACTGATCACTCACACTAGTTTCCCTTACCCAGCCTTTATCTTTGTCCACCTGGCATCAAAAATTGGTAGATATAGCAGTCTCAGCTGGAACTTTTTAGCTTAAAAACACTCTTCCAGGTTCGCTGCAACAATATCCTTAGGGACATGACTTGATTACACTATATGAAGCTTGTCTGAACCACCAGAGAGAGGAATTGATCACTTAGTAAGCATGCTAAAAAGCCTGAGAATGAAAGAGGACTGGTTTGGAGGGGCATCTAAACCCCTTAAACCTGATCTTAAACATCACCCAAAAGTAAGTTTGTTCTGTTAATATGCTAGGAATTCTTATGATGCTGTCATCAAGGGGTGAAATTTCTTTTTAGGATAGCAGCATTAGAAATATTGGCTTTTAAATGTGTCTATGTATATATATATACAGTGAGCAGAGACTTCTGGTTCTACTGAAAGTAAATTTTTCTTTTTCATTGCAGAGGCTGGTTGTCATGGTTTAAGCCCAGCCAGCAACTAGGCACCATGCAGCTGCTTGCTCACTCCCCTCCCCACCAGTGGCATGGGGAAAGAGAATCGGGGGGGTAAAAAACAGTAAAACTCATGGGTTGAGATAAGAATGATTTAATAACTAAAGTTAAATAAAATGTAATACCAACAATAATAATAATAAATAATAATAATTGTAATGTAAAGGAATATAATAAAATGAAGTAAAAATAAACCCCAAGAATAGACAAGTGATGCACAATGCAATTGCTCACCGTCCACTGACAGGTGCCTGGGCAGCGATCTGCCCCTCCCAGCCAACTCCCCGCAGTTTATATACTGAGCATGACGTTGTATGGTATGGAATATGCCTTTGGCTAGTTCAGGTCAGCTGTCCTGGCTATGATCCCTCCCAGCTTCTTGTCCACCTGCTCGCTTGCAGAGCATGGGAAACTGAGAAATCCTTAACTTGGGATAAGCACTACTTAGCAACAACTAAAACTTTAGTGTGTTATCAACATTATTCTTGCACTAAACCCAAAACACACCAGACCAGCTACTAAGAAGAAAATTAATTCTACTTCAGCCCAAACCAGGACACTGGTGAGGAGTTATGACTAATTGTTAACTTTTGGAAAAGTAAAGAAAAAAAATCTCAATTCATTCCCAGTTCAGGAGTTTTACCCCATGCATAGACTTGCTTCAGGGTCTCATGTCAGACCACACTGTGGTTTTGCTGCCCTCAGTGTGTCCCTGTGTCTAGCAACAGGTATCTGGGCAACTCCTCATGCAGGCTGCTCTATTAATTGCTGCTGGTTACCCTTCTGCATCAGCCACTTCTCAGTTCCCTGGCATGACTTGACTCTGCAGTTCAATCTCCGGTGTTCCTTGACTTCGCATTATCTCTAAACGTCAGCTGGTTGGGGACTTGCCCTGTAAATGATCTTTCTCGTCTGATCCTCAGGATACCAGTGACTACCTTGCACATGGACCTTTTCCATTTTTTTTATCCCCTTCCCTAGCAGTCGTTTCTTGAATTGTTACATCTGGTGTGAAGTAGTTGCCCTGAGGCTAAGAATTAGAGCCAATATCCTTAAGAAAACTTCAGCTTCAGCGTCTACTTTATAAGTCTGCATACAACTTGGTCTGTAGGTTTGTACAGTGTGTTTGCATTGCTTACCAGTGCATTAGGAAGCTCCCTTGCTAATTGTTTGCAAACTGACTTTTCACAGACGATCTCTTATGTCTTACATCTGGGCACGGAAGTCTGGCTGGGATGCCCTTGCCAGGTCTGGCACAGCTGGCTTTGCCTCACTTGAGCTGTCTCTTAAGTCAACTGGCACAAAGAAAACTGCATGAAAGTATTTGCAGTGCATACAAATAGGCATACAGAATTGCTCCTCCTGTCTGCCTTCTGGCTTGCCATCCCTTTCGATGTTTCAGAAAGCCGGTCTTTCCTGCCTCCTCCCCTGCTTGGAAGTGCTGTAAGCTTGCACAGCTATCTCTAAGACCCACTGAGAAATTGCAAGCAAGAGGTTTTCCTATTACTATTGAAAATTCTGATTGATACAATGCAGCTTTTTCTTTAGCATTTCCATATACAAAAAGCAGTAACTCCAAAATTCAAGTACAGACATGCTTGGTTTGATCAACCTGATCAGTAAATTTAATCTCATGTGGAAATACTTTTGCCATCTGAATCTGCTGGCAGCACTTATTATTAATTTGAAAGATAAAAAATTTATGACTTCAGCAGACATAGGTAGGATGCAACTATGTGTTATCTACTGTAATAGATAACTACTGTCTTATCCAGCTTCAACACTAAGATACAGGTCCACTCGTTTTTTTGTCTGGGTAGGTATGGTTTTACTTGGCAAATGCGGCTGGCTCGATGTTTTAGTTCACCCGGAAGTAACATAGCAGATTATGCTGGTAATCACAGCCAATATGGTATGGAAAAAGCGAAGAATTTCAGAATGTAAAAAGAGTAAGAGGGAAGAAGAGTAATTTTTATAGAAGGTTACTGTTTACTCTAAAATGTGATCTATGTATGCTTTGTATTGCAAAGGTGAAAAGGCAAAGGGCCAAGTCAGCTTGGGGCTTATGTTAGTATAATTCCGTGTCAGAATAACAGTATTTTCCCGTTATATGAAGAGTTTGCAACCAAGTTGCATCCTTATACTAGATGCTTATAACCATATAGCGTTGGAAACCCTGCACTTTAGAAAACTGGATTTAGCAATGAGTGAAATAAATAAGCCAGGAAAGGAGAGGACAGAAATCTGGGTGTTGGTGGTAACTGCATCATTAGCAGTAATCCCAATTGCCCAGCCATTAGGACAGAGTTCTTGTGTGAGGCAGATGAGATGCATAAAGCAGTTTTGTAATAAGAAAGACAGCACCTTTTAGTCTCCTAAAAAATAACTAGCCAAGGATGGCTTGTAGTCTGGGAAAATTGCACCATATGCTTGTGGGTTGTACTGAACCTGAAAGGCGGACGGGTTTCTGCGCCTCGGCAAAAGCAGAGTAGGTGTTTGGAGAGCAGGCTGATGGAGGTAACAAAATCACTGCGATGTTCTGCTAGGTGCCATCCTAATGTGGCTCAGGGCCAAGCCCGAACGAGCCCATATCCCTCCGCATAACTGTGTCTCCTGCTGCTTAAGGACCCAGCTTGTCTGCACAGCCTGCCAGCATCTCCTCACTGCCACAGCGGGCAGAGCCTGGCGGACGGAGGCTGCCCACCACGCTGGAGAGGAGCACGGAGCTGGGAAGGCAGGGTGGGCACGTGCTCCCAGCGCTGATGGAAGCTGGGGGTGAAGGCAGGCACTGACTATGAGAAAGGCTGGGGGTTCCTCTGCAGGCTTGGACAAATGCAATTTAGTCTACGCCTCCCAGAAGCTGAAATACGACCCAGCTCTCCTGAAACAATTTAGCTTTGAAAAGCTGTGCATCCTGCAAGCAGTTGTTCAGCTTTAGAGAGCAGAAGGTCTCATTGGTTCAGGATGCGTCGCTAGCGCACACGGCCTTGGACTTAGCTTAGTTTTCTTGTGTGCGAGAGATGCTGTGCGTACTTCATAATATACAGAGAAAAAAAAACCCAAATGTGAGCATGGTTTCAACACTGTGCATCTTGGTGAAATTCCTCTTCTTCTAAGCTCAGCAGGTAGCTCCACTTAGGGTGCTTAGCACTGGGGGAAGGATGTGCAGCAAGAATTAGCAGAGACACAAATCAAACTCCCGTGACAGAAGCTTTCTCTTGACGTAGTTTGCCAACATGTTCACAAGGGGACTTGGCTCCTATGGTGAGAAGAACCCATTGTTGTCCATACCCACTGATTTACAATTTGCTTGAAATGTTCTCTTTAAACTGCTAGATTTTTAGTGCACACAGGGGCTGGTGACTTGAATCTGTCACAAGATACAGGAGCATAGGACAGTGTCTGAAGATCCTGCTTGCTTACAGGCATGAAGGAGCTGTTCAGGTTTTTTTATTTTTTACTCATCACATGCTTTAAGTGCTAATTATATTTTTTATTCATTAAAACAACACACTTAAACACATTTCTTAGTATTGCATTGCCTGGAGCTGTTACATACTCCTACAGAGTAATTAGGTAGTTAAGACACTGTTAAACGTGTAGAATTTGGAAGGCATTTTTTACTTGTAAGGCTTTATACACACACACACACACACAACACCAACAAAAAAAAGGAAATTCCACTAAGGAACATAAACCAACATTTAAGTAATAGTGAAGAGTCTGGCTTCAGCTCAGTATTCAAGGAAATTCAGAATTAAGGCTGAATATCCATGTTGACAATCAGCCCTGATTTTTATTTCAGTCTTTATTTTTACAGTGATGAGAATGGACGCTGAAATTATCAGCACTTTAGCTTTAGCTCAGAATCCCGTTCTAAGTCAGACACTTAATATTGAAGAAGAAGGAAAAAAAAAATCAGTCTTGTAAATCAGTTGTAAATCATTTTTTCTTGTAATAACACAGTGCACTATTTCTATAAAGAGGAGAAGGTCTTAAAGAAAGCTATTCTTCCAGGTAACAATGTCTCCAGCCTGGCATGCTAACATGAATGCAGTCTCTCAACAGCAGCAAATGTTCATAAGGAGCACAACAGGATCACCATGTAGGTAGAGGAGTGATGTGAAAGCGGAGAGGTTGCAGTATTCTGCAAACTGCAGGTGATCAAAAATGAGAAGATTAAACTCATTCAGAAATCAGTAAGCATCTTACTGAGTGCATACATGTGTGTATGTATTCTCTCTATGTGATCAGTATATTATATACAATCAGTGTAAACATAAACATATAATCCGTGTATATGATATTTCTATCAGTGTTTACTTTCTGACTTCTGAACAGCTAGAACTTTTCTTTGAGCTTAAATATTATGTCACAACCAGCTAGAATTTAAAAATTGAATAATTTTCTGTAATAAGTGTTTAATTGCAATAAAATCCTAAAAGTTAAAAATAGTAGTTCTAAATTACTGATGCTGAATTCATCTCTGTTTGGAAAGGTCACTTAAGACTTCTCTCTGATTTGCATTTTATTGATGTGGAACTGTAATATTTACAAGAACTTAGGTGAAATGGGAGGCAGAGAGAAAGCTTCCCCCCCCCCCTTTTTCTTTTTTGGAAGTCTAAAGAGAACTTGCTATTCTGTCTCACTGCTTAGCTGAACAGTGTTTCCCGCAGATGCGATGAGACCTCCTCCTACTGTTTCATTTTATTTTAGACACTGAGTGCACTCAGTGTCTGCACAGGGGATGAAAATCTCAAACCCTTTGAATGAGAAGTACTTGAAATCATACAAAACAGCTAGTGTACATTGATCACTCATCTCATCCCGAATGGCCATGATCAAACCTTTTTCCCCAGGAGAGCTGGCTTTTCCTGCCGGGCTCCAGTGCTTCCCATTTCAGCTATGAAGTAAGGTGCTCTGATGGGAATATCTTTAATGCAAGTTCCTCTCAAGTCCTCATCGACTGGAGTCAAGGTTATTGACATCCACTGCCTTTGAGATGGAAAATAACTCGCATGATCTAGAACTCAAAGAAAATGTTCCTTGGATTTCCCTTGAGGGAACTAATCCCTATTTTTAATTGGGAGGCAAAACTTTAAATAGAGGATTTTATTAGGCCTCATGTTCCATGAAGTAAAAGAGCAATTTGCACAGCAGCAGTCATAGTGAAAGAAATGCTTGAAATGGGCATAAAGGTTGAACAGAGATATATTTCAAATGTGTTAAACATACTCTAGGAAAGTGTTGCTGACATGCTGTGTTGTTGGTGTGTTTGTTGGTTTTGGGTTTTTTTGTTTGTTTGTTTTGGGTTTTTAAATGTACATATCCCTCTAAGGAATAGGCTGTATTTTAAAAAAGAAATCTACTAGATACATCAGTACAAGAGCTATTATCTGTTGCTGGCTTCTTCACATTTTTAAAGTTGTAGAGCTTTCATATTCTGAGCATGTCTGGGGAAATTGCCATGCAGTTCAGAGTCATTTTGGGGTGTTTGGAGTTTAAATTCACTCTATGCTCGAGCTTTTTTTTTTTTTCTTTCTTTCTTTTTTTGACAAACAATGGTAATATGTTTCATTGGGAGAGAAATGTCAGAAACCTCACTGTTTCTATTGAAGCTAACCTCCCTGCATTATGCTATAAAGAAACTGATACTCCCAGTTCTCTTGCCGTACTAAGTTGTCGTGGGTAATGTTCTTCCCTTCTCCCTCAATCCCACTCCAGTGTCGCACGCTTTATAGCCCCTGTAGATATGCGTGGCTGCTGTGAGCTGGATGCAGGCAGGCTGTGCTGTGACCACAGACATGCTTTGATATTTTTTTATATAGAAGACACACGCCTCTTGAGGATTTTTGTGGGCAAAGAAGTTCAGTTGCTGGCAAAGGAAGGATAGTCATGCCAAGGACAAACCAAAGTAGCTTTGTCATCTTACAGCATGGAGCTTTTTATTTGCAGAGGAAAATATATTGTGGTTAGTCTGGATCTATGGGTTGGAAGGATTGACTTGAACTTCTTAGAGTCTTTGCTGTCGATAAGTATCCTGCTAAGGCTGGCCTTTTTCCCTAATTCCCTTTTTAAATGCAGTTCTAGTAAATTCTTAACTTTTGGAGCTTACAATATTTCTGCCAAACTTGTTGCATGGGTGGTGAACTTTCAGCTGTGAAATTCTGAACAAAGCGTGTTGCAGGGACACAGAACCTGAGCTAATTTCCCCTAATTTTTCTCCTCCCCCTGAAAAAAAGGATGAAAGTCTTTTCTTACAGCATCTCTAATGTGTTGTTTGGATTCTACATCTCCCTCTGCACCTCACAATACAGAGTAAGCAGTTGGGACTAATTTTACCTTAAGAGCAAATATCTGTTTCCAGGGGAAAGCAGAATCTTGAATTTACTTAAATTCTTTAGCAGCTCTAAGTAATTCAAGACAGCATATCCCATGTAGATCTGCTAGCTGAACTGTGTATCAGAGAAACACAATTAAATGTAATTTGAATCACAGTTTGGCCTGAATGTAACCCTGAAGTAAGTGTCTTATATTAATATTTACAATAGATATCAATCATTGCAATTAGTAATAACACTAATGAGACAGAAGCAAAATAGTAACCTTATTAAAATTCTCATTTCAAGAAAGTAATGTGACTCAGACATTTGAAGTGAAAACAGATGCACAATGATTAAATTTGAAAAATAATTTTTTGAGTCTTTTTCTTACAAAACGCATTATAGTTTGATTTGTCACTGAGGTCAACAGTTACCTGTAGGGGAAATGCAGAGTACCATTAAAATAAATGGAGATCAGGAGAAAGAATAGCTGGGAAATCTAGTCTTGTAGCAGGCTCCTGCTAGAGCAGGCTTGGTTATCTCTGGGGTTATGTCTCTTGCAATTTAAATATAATTTTGCATAACCTAAAGTCATTAGGGATTAGGAGTATTTATGGTAACCATAAAATATGTGATGATACTATCAGATGTAGTATACATAGCATTGGGTGTGGTAAATATGTAGTGATCAAAATACTGAGTTTTCAGGTACTTCTGCTACTTTTCTAATCAAAACAGCAGTATAAAATAGAAGCACTTAATTTTGTATTGCTGTTATGATCTTTCTGCTAACTCAGACAGTAAAACAGTACAAATACTTCTCACCACATCTTAGCCAAGAAATGCACATTTAAAAATGGATTCTTAGTAGTTTCTACAGCATTCTATATTCTCCTGCCAGGAATCCTCTGTTCTGATCCCGATTATTTTCAAGCTGCAGTCATGTAAGCCATAATGATAATGAAAGATATTTGGTGCTCTAAGAAAATATCATAAGCAAGAGAGTAGAATATGATTTCAGTGCTGTCTTGGACTTTGCAAGCTTAACAATGTGACCCGTCTCATGACTGCAATATTTGCAAACCCACTTTGTCTCACAGATTCTTTCCCAGCTTTTCATCTTAGACAGTGTCTCCATCTTCTTTTTTTCTTTCCATTTCAGACTTTCTTAATTGCTACAAAACCTAGTACACAAAAGTCTCATCTGAATGCATCATGCAGAATCTTCCTGGCTGTAGCAGAAATGTCTGTCCTGGGTTTTGGGTTTTTGTGGGTTTTTTTTTTGTTTGTTTGTTTGTTTCATTTTAAACCCCTACTATAGTAATTAAAGGCTCCCTTCTGTTTATATTGTAGGGGTTGCATACAAGTAAATTAATCGGTTTCTGTCTGTCAGTTGTAAACCTGTCTTTTCTGTTACTAAAAACATATTTTCTGTAATGGTGAATGCTGCTGTTGCCTGATCCTGTTGGCTGTCTACATTTGGTAAGCGTGGAGAAGTACGGTTTGCAAAATTCTAGATAAACTGGGATATTTAAGCCACTGCCTTTGGTTCTTTGCTATCAAGAATCTCTGTTACTCCTTGGTTTTGGAGAGATTTCCCTTCCAGCTCCCTGTTCTGGTGTTTACAGTTTACAGTCTTTGAGGATTTTCTTTTTTTTCCTGTAATTATGCACTCTCTTTGATTGGTCAAACTTCTGACAAGACCTGGTGAATGCTGCTTTTCCATCTGATCACTGGGCACAATATATGATCTTGAAGTTACCCTTCCAGAGGGGTGTTGTGTTTTGTTCAGGCTCTTAGCGTGCTGAAATAATTGCTTATGGAATGAGAAAGAAACCTGTACTCAGTCTTTGGGAGCGTCTGTCTCATTTTTCCAATTGGATCCATACAGGTAGAGCTCTTTTTCCTGAATGTGGATGTACAGGTTTGGTGGCTTCCCTGCGCCCATAAAGATGGTTGACGAGAGCTGCTGTCTCTTGGGTGCCTATTTCATGGCCAGTATGGAAAGGTCGGCTTAGCTTTTCAGCTAGAGAGGTTGCTGTGTCTGAAAAAGCACATTTTTTGACTAAGCAAAGACTGAGCAACCCAAAGTTATTTCTGTACACGTAAAATGAATTTCTTCTTCCCTGCTCTTCATGCCCCTCAGTTCATGGGTTAGGCACACTGGCTTTAGGGTTCTGCAATACTGTTGAATATGCAGTATATACACTTTATATGGGATTATCTAGACTTCTAAGTTCTTTGGGGCAGGGATCTTTTGGGCTTGGTGTTTGTGCAACATCTAGCACAGTGGGTTTAATTAGAGAGCTAATGTGCAGTATCATCATGAAAAATAATGGCCTGTTAAAGTTCAGTGGACAGCTTAAGTAAAAAAAAAAAAATAGATCTTTTTCTTTACCTGTCGTTTACCAAACTTTAGGTTCACTGTCTTCTCAGAAGATCTTTGCATTTTAGTAGCTCCAGATAAATCAAAAGCAGAATATACAGAACATTTATAAAGGAGACACAGGGCTCTATACTACACACCAGACTAACCATCCTGACTGCCTTCCCTGTCATTCCTATTTTCACATGCTTTCAGATTGCTTTCATCCTTCCCCATCAGTTTGAAAATCAGTTATTTCAGTTTTTTTGTCACAACACTTCTGAATTCCCAACCCGTTGTTAGAGGCCCATCATTGTTTTCTTGGGTTTAGGACAATTTTCCTTACCCTTGATTGGACTTTCATTGCTAACCAGGAATTTGACTGACAGGTGAAATTGTAATCTTTTTCTTGCCTTTCTTGCTGGTGGTTTGGAAGAGAAATTTCCAACCTATTGCACAAGGGTAATACCTGTATGTACTGGGGTTCCATATAAATTTGGTCTTATTACTGCAAGCTTTAGTTTCCTGCAAGTCATTCCTTCACAGGACATGTTTTGGCACCTTAAACTTTATTTACATTTGGATATCGTTCATGCAGACTTACGAGAGTAAGATGCTGACTGATTAAAAGTAGTGTTTTTGTATTCCAGTTGAAGTATTCACCATCTGTGATCTATAATTAGACTTCTTACTAATTAGATATAACAAAGCTGCATAATGCCAAGTTTGAGGAAAAATTTATTAGAAATACGATGTAATATATGGCTGGTTGTTTTTATTGCTTAACTGTAAATAAAATGTTCCTCTCATGTCCTGGGCAGCCATAGTTTTCTACCCCTGTAGACTTAAAAAATTCCTTTCAGTCATTCATGACACTACTTTGGTTGCTATAGTGATACCAATTTCCTGTCTCAAATTATTGTACTTCAGAGGTACATGAGGTCTTTTAATATTTTGTTTTTCTCTTTCCCATTTCAGTCTTTGATTTTACAGATGCTCTTACTCAAGGACTGGAATTCCTATATTGTTGGTCTATTTTTTCCACTATCTGATGGAAACCGGAATAAATATATACCTTTCCCCCATAGGACTAATGAAGATCCTGCTGCTTTATTGGTACCCTCGCTGAACATTGATCTATATCAAAGCCTTACAAAACTTATATTTAGTTTTGTTATGGGTCACTAAGCTAGAGAAGCACAGGCTGTTCACCTTGACCAAATCAAGAGCAGCTGTACCCAACCAAGTGGAATTTACACACTTAGGAAGAGCAGCTTGTCAGCCATGATAGATGTTATGTTGAGCGAGATGCTACTGAAATCCAATGAGAAGTCCAGTTGGACCAAGCCTCTATAATGCAACTTAATGGGTATTGAACCCTGGCTGAGACGGTTTGCTGTTTCTGTGATATATGTAATAGAAAGAAAGCATAAAGCAGTATTAGCTGATCAATGTTCCTTTTGTTTCTCTACATATGATGACGTTCGTGTGGCGGTTGAATTTTCTGTAAGGATCAAGCTGTTTCTGTTGGGTTGTCGCTGTGATGGGCATCTCTGTAATGCTTCCCGCTGTCTCTGTACATCCCTTCAAGGGCTGCTCTCATCAGAGATGGGTGTGCGTTTGGCCTGTTAGTCTTTCGAGGCAATATTCCCGTTCATTATGTGGTCTAATTCCCTCTGCATTTTGTTCTCCTTCCCACAGTACAGCATTGCCACCATAACCTCAATCATCAGCATATGTGGAATTTAGTATGTTTTGTGAGATGTGTAGCCCTAAGCAGGCTCAGTTCAAAGGTCTGTATTGCTAAATGCCTTTCTGCTCAGAATCACTCGTACAGATGAATGATGCTGTTTCCGATACAGATCACATCCTGAAAACTCTGCGGAATCAGACAGACTGCTAGAGTTTCTAAGCAGCAGGAAAAAATCATTACTCAATAAGGTAAAAAGGAAAAGATTCCAGGTGGAATTACTGGATTTCCAAATGGACAAAAACTGCGTGGGGGAAGGTGCATATAGAAAACATTCAGGAAAGTCAGGAAAAGGAAGGGATCAGTGTGGCTGGAAGCAACGGGATGGGTTTGTATTCTAGTGGTTAATACATGCTAAAACTGAAGGAGAAATGGGAAATGTAGAAGATGGATGGGTGTGGATCCCAGGATGAATTCATATCCCATGGAATTACACACCAATTAAGCAGGGTGGCAACGATGTTTGTATAACTGAGAAGGAATGCACAATATTAATGTCTTTCTCATCTCTCTATATACGATTCTACCCCATTTTCTTTCTAATTTAGGCTCTCTTATGATTTCTGTCCCTTGAGTGGCTGCCTAGCATGGTGGATTTATGCTGTTTGTTTGGCAACTTTCCTACTTTTCTGAATTCTGTCCCACATGCATTTAGCATAATCTTCATTTGCATTTCCACTTGCTGCCTGCTTGTTTGGCTTTTTCTCCCAGGCCATTAGTTCAGTTCTGTCTTTTTGTGGGGAAAAAAATTTATTCTGTGGTAGAAGTAATTAAGTCTCCTACACTAAAATAGTCTTCTCCAGGATACTCCAGATTTACTCTAGTATCATTCCCTTGGAATCCATATGTGATGCTATGGATTGGTGATAGAAAAAACTTGGCTTCTCAAGCTCCTTTTCCAGGCAATGGAAGTTTCTGTGGCTGAACTGGTTGGCAGCAGGTGGGTCCCAAAGCAGTACCTGCACCACACCATTAGCAGCTATTTGCTTTGGCAGCCAGAAACTTACCCTATGGTGTTGTCTTTTTTAATTTGTACTGCTGTTCTCGGGTAGCAGCTGCTCGCTTCACTATCTGTTTTTAGCTGCCTGTGTGTGGGCATAAAACCCATGCAAGGATCACTCTGCTGTGGTTGTAATAGCAGAAAATAGATGTATTTTTATCTCTCAAAAGATCTTCAGATCTTTTCAAAGTGAACTGAACTGTGATTGTTCAGGGTGAAAAGGGTCTTATGCTTTTTAACTTCTATATGATGACACAAGGGACAACTGCATTTCCTTCTTCTTTTTCTGTTTCTATTATTGATGCTGGGAATTCAAGGCTTGTCTGGCTCAGGGGAATCCATGGGATTTATCTTTTCTCTCTTTGTTTTGTACTTATTTGGATTCATACCAATGATTGGTTTAAAAGTATTTTTATTAGCTTTTTAACATTAATTGAATTGTGGTGCTATCTACCTGCCTCAGCTGCCAGTGTATGCTGTAACCCCCTCTCTGAACCTGGAAGAATATTGTAGAACAAGCTAGGAAGAGCAGGTCAACCAGTGTCTGAAAATTTTTGAACTTTTCATTTTTTCTTGCTTTTTAAATTTGATGTGGGAATAGCAAACCTAGATTAAAAATGATCTAAAATGAATATTTTTGCAAGCAAGGTAACAAGTCAGGTCTGAGGTCAGGCCAGGAGATCCAAGCAACTATTCAGGAACATCAGGGAACGGGAGTGGGAACAGGTACCCCTATGCCATCGCTCAGGCCAGGACCCTGAAGCTGAAATGAAGATCCCAGGCTGCAGACAAGAGGGTGCATGGGTTGGGGTCCAAGGTGAGGCTGCCTAGGGCAAGTAAGGCCTATTGGTGCTCTTGGGACCCTGATGAATTTAACTTTCTTTCTCCCATTTACTGGGAGATTCTTATGGCCAAAGTCACTGTGACAAGTTAGAAGTGCCCATTGGAGCTGAAAGGTGGATGATGCTGACTATGTTGAGAATGAGCACGAGGAGCTTGTGATGAGTGAGCTGGCTTTCAAATGGAGCAATTATGAGAAAAAATGGAGAGAAGATATCATTGCAACAGTGGGCTGGATGAAGCCCACAGGGACCTATGATTCCAGTTCATGCCGTCTCTTACCAAGGCTTGTATAGTAGAGGAGCCTGGTAATGGAAGAGGACAAGTATATTTCTTGGAACAGCTAAAAAAGATGATAATTATAACTGAATTACTCTGAACATAATCAATGGACTTACATCACACTTGCTACAAAAGCCTGGCTTTCCAAAATCTTTTTGTGCTTTTGATCTGTGAAAGGAACTGCAGGTGATGATCAGGTCATATTCATATCAAAATACCTGATTTCAGACAGAAATCAAGTACTTATTAAGTAATTTAAATTGCTGTCATTATAATTTCTATAAAAGATATGGATGCAAAAGGAGATGACAATGAAGAACCAAGGTCAAAAATCAGATTCTTAGTACTATCTGGCTAATAGTAAAAATATTTGGTTTCCTGACTAATTTGTCTTTCAAGTCGAAGACTCTTGTGGTAGGGGTATTTTTTACACAATGCACTTGGCCTTCTGCCAACAGATGAGCACTCCAGATTGATACTAATGAAAGAAATATTAATGCACCGTAGCATGTCAATTATCTTGAAAAGGTCTCCAGCAACCATTTATCACTTAAATTTCACATCTTATAGCTGGGGACCAAATTGTGTTACATGTTAGAATAGTTCTGCCAAATTTGATCCATCATTAACTTTCATTTGTTGATAATTTGAACATGAATTTTTATTTAAGTTATGCATCTTTGTCAACTTGATGGAAACGTCCTGAATTGTCATGTTGTCATAGATGAGTGATGCTGTTTCCCAGTTGAGACTTGACTGTATTCTGAAATTACTTTAAAGATATATCCCCCCAGGAAAAAATCCTGAGGCCAGGGACTTTATTTGTTGCATTTGGGGTGGGGGGAGAAGGAAAAAAGGACTTCTATAATTTACATTGGATTCTCAATTGCTGAATCATGCACAGAAACTTAGTTGTTTTTTTCCTTCTTTAACTGCATCAGTATGATGGCTTTCATTGCTAGGGTTACCTGGCTTCCAAGCAAAACAAAATAGTTATAAAGGGGAAAGGTAACACCAGAGTAAATTTCATTTTTCTGCTAGGTGGGTTTCAGTGGATTGGGTGACATATTTCAGGTGCAAGAAGGCAAACGAATCCATTGTAGAGGATGTGATGAAGTCACATGTCTCAGCACTAAGGAACATTAATACCAATTGCCTCAGACTTCAAATAATGGCAATACCCTAGAGGGGTTTGACCAAGGAGGGTCAACACAGAAGCATCCCCCCATCATAATATTGGGGGAAATCCTTTGGCTAAAGGAGTTTGTTGGACTTGTGTGGTATGGGATGGCTATTCCTATTTACTTGTATGGGGTAATGTGGTAGGCTGTGGAAATATGTATCTTTCTGTGTAATATTGGACCATTGCAAAGTTCATCAACTTCTTTTCCCTGTACGAGGCATACTTTTTCTGCTTGCCTTTTTAGAAGCAAACACATAGCAGCCTAGTCTTGTGTTATTTTTTTAAAGCTCTCAAATAAAATTCTTGGTGGCATGCAGAATTCTGACTGGAGGAAGCTCAGAGAAGGCTCATACACAACAGGTTTTAATCACAGTTTAATATACTTCTGTAATGTGCTCAGATACGGTTTTCAGGAATGTGGTATAAGATGCCTGTGTTGAGTAAACAGAATGGGAATCAAATAAAATGTATTTAAGCAGCAAGTAGATAATTTAGCAAGATCAGGTGGCACCTTTCGATAATATGAATTAAAACCAGAGTGAAAGAGACAACAGAGGGTTAAACACTGATTGTAGCTGTTTGAAGTGCTTGGAAATGGAAGCAAAGCCTTGGCATTGAGAAGAAACAAATTTGTTTTGTTTTTAAAAGCTTTGTCTGATCAGTATTCTCACCTATGTTTAAATGGACAGTGCAAATGGATTCTTCATGCAAAGCTCAGGATTGTTGCGTATGTTGTATTTGTGCCTGTGTTTGATTTAATTTACTCTTCTGAGAATCTGTAGCAGTATAAGGGCCTTAGGTAGCCTTTCTCATCACTTGGTATAGTGATTAGATCCTTGCATTATAACTGATCATGGTTGTAGTCATTTCTCCATTATCCAGGGTATTGGGAGGTTGGCGTAGACTTTGGATAACGTACCTCATCCAGGATATGCTTGGAGTGCAATTTAAAGACCCTTGAATCATTCTACTGGGCTCCCCAGGTTTCCAGAAAGGCTAATTAGCTCAGGTTGTGAACACAAAATACCTTTGTTCTGCTTCTAGACAAAACCTGGGCAAGAAGCAGCAAAAATGAGTTGTTGCTGCACCTGAGATAATAAACCTTAGCATGCTCTGCAGAGAGCTACATCCATAACCCTGTACAGTTAATTGGCAGCTTGAATAATTTGACCGCTTCTGGGCTTAATTGATGGATTTGCCAGCATTTTGCACCTTTGTCACATTGTCGCAGCCTTCAGTGTCCAGCAGTTGGTTGTCACTATCTCTATGAATTGTCCTGACCCTACTGCAGCAGTTCCTGTGCATAGGGTTATCTTTTACCTCAGTGTGTAAAGTCCTGGTGTCTGTCAAAGGCCGTTGTGCTGGGTACAGACTGCAGACAGTTATATTTCTCAAGCATCATGCTAAATGTAAATCTGTCTGTGTGGTTTTATGGTGGTATCTCTTTAGGTAACCATGGTACTTTGCAGGGGAGTTCTCTTCTGCTGCCCTTAGCCTTTAAAGCAGAGGGGCAATGATAGTATGCCAGGCTGGGTTTAGAGGGAGCGCTGCTGAAATGTAGGCTCGGTTATGGTGCTGTCACAAATGCATAAATGTCAAGTCACCTACACTACCTGGTATTAACATCCCTGGACACTTAATACATCTGTTCCTAACTTCATGTTGCTTTAAAAGCACCATGATCCATTAGTGGTACATGAAGAAACCCACCCCAAGTAATATCTCAATTTGCTTCTTTTGCAGCATGTTGAGTAGTGCTCTGACAATGGACATATGAACATCTCTTTTTAACTAACAGTAGTATAAAGATTTCTGATACATGTATCTTTCTTAGTGTTGCAGATGGAGTCATGAACTTCACTCGCAAGAGAGAAGCAAAAATATATTTTATTGATACAAGACAGTGAGTTAACAAAGTTCAATGGTAAATGCGACAGTGGTTTAACAAGATTTGATGGCAAGGTATACTTGATTATTTACTGCATAGAGGACAGGATCAGACAAAACTGTCAGGGAGACCCTCCTGTTGAGTCATGAGGTTCAGAAAGGACCCCCTTGGGTTCTAAATTCCTTCTCAGAGAGGAGTGTAGGTGCGGCTGGATCCAGACTTAGTCCTAGACTTGGTCAACAGTTTATGTCTATATGCGTAATCAGTCCTTTATATCACTTAGCTAAGATTTCAAAGTTTCAGTGTGCTTATTCCCAATTCACTTACCGAGTATCTGACGCGATAAGGATTCTCTCAGCCTCGAAGAGTAACCTTGAGAGGCGTCCCTACTCAAGGGGACATGCAGGCATGCCGCCCACTGCCATGCAGGAGAGCTCAGCGGGCCCTGGGCTGTCCACTATGGAGTAAGATGAGTGGCTTATAGTCATATTTGCATACCAGATGTATTTCGGTTGGCGCATGCTCAACTAGCCCTCAGCTGTTGAGCAAGATTTATAGCCCTTAGCTATTATGTTGTTATCTGTCTCCCCAGAGTCCAACTTAAGCCAGACACAGCCATTACGACTCCCACTGAAGGCTATTGCTTAAGCTGAAAAGGTGGTGGTGGGGCAGCACACCGCCACACTCAGTAAATAGTAAGAAAAGCTTTCAAATTTTCTTAACAGTTTGTTGTTTTCTGGGTTGTGTGATTCTAGAGCCTATCTTACAGTTTTTGTTTGTATTTTATACGTATTTTGTACATCTTTTTACATCTCTTGATATTTACGGTTTATTATGTTAGTATCTTATCTGCTTAATCACCTCATCTCATCCACTTAATAGCATTTAGAGTTGTGCTTCCTGTTTAGGTTTGTCAGAAAAACAAATGTGTGGGACATTAAAAACCACGACAAACCAACCCTGGTAAAAAAATTTCTCCCCACTCTTTGCAAGAATTTTAAAAAAATATATAAGCATCAGACAGTGCGTGTGTATTGCAGGACTCTGTAATCATGTATAGCCTGAGGCAATATTTTGGTATCTTATCGAGAATGGAGATGCTCCTTTAGTTCATATACATCTCTGAAACAGGGCGGATTTGAGTCTGGCAGTCACTGTTGAAGGAAGAACTTTAGGATTTTTTTCTAATCATGATGCATATATTTTATTTAAAGTAACTAGGGAAGGTTTTGGTGAAGCTTATTTACTTACTAGCAGAAAACGTCTGTGATCCTAACATAAAAAACTCCATAGCAGGAGTAAGACTGTCTTTATATTAACAAACCACTTAGCTCATCACTGGATTAAGTGATGTGACTCAGTCGCCTTCATTCTTGCTGTGCCATGGAAACCAACTGGATACAGAAACTTGTGGGTTTGGAGGACAAGTCATGGTCAGTCACCTTAGCAGGGAGGCACAGGGGAATTGCTGTGGAACTGATTTTACTCAAAATACTCTGTAAAAAGGAATAATTGACATTTCAGTTGTTATAAACCTTCTGCTTATTGGTAACATAAAGTAAATTTTGCAATGGAAGTGCAATGGAAGGTCCTTGGGGAAAACAAGAGTGACAACATAGTTATACCAAACTGTTGCTTCCTACATCCCCTATGGAGGTTATGCTCTCTCCCCTTACACACATTCATGGTTTATATAAGTTTGTTATCGACCCAGAGTGCTGCCATTCCTACCTTGGAGGTTTTAAGAAAAAAAGAAATTTAAATGCCAGGGATCTTTGTTATCAGCTTACAACACCGTTAAG
Source organism: Buteo buteo (assembly GCF_964188355.1). Taxonomy (NCBI): domain Eukaryota; kingdom Metazoa; phylum Chordata; class Aves; order Accipitriformes; family Accipitridae; genus Buteo; species Buteo buteo. The sequence goes on along the minus strand of NC_134171.1, from coordinate 12,833,917 downwards.
TTGGATCCAGTAATGGGGTCCCAGATTGACAGTGTGTCTTGACATTTTCCGCTGAACGGCAAATAACCTGGATGGCATCTGAAATACATGGCTGGGTTTTTTAACACCACATGGTCCAGACTGGTCTGGTCAGAATTACACCTGTACAAATCTGCTCAGTCGAGGGTGGCTGGGGAGTGAATCCACCCGCACTTGTGGCTCCGCAGCATGAGCAGATTGCTGTGAGGCTGTTGCTCTATCCCAGTGCCCACTTTAGGTATGAGAAGTTTGACTGCTGGAGCAGCGAACAGGCTCTGACCACCTTGGGATGCCCGTGACTGGGGTCGCCTTTGCACGCGGTCCTGGGGGAAGGTTTTCCTGCAGGCTCTGGCATGGCCCTGCGTGCTCTCTTCCCTGTAGTCCCTGGCCTGGGCAATCTCGCAGGACAGGAGCGCGTTGGCCAGCACGCTGTTTCTCTGTCCTCTCTGGGAGCCTGTTGCTTCTCCCAGGTTGGTGTGAATCAGAAATAAGAGTCCGGCTCCATGATCGTTAATCCCAGACCAGGCGCTCCTTCATCATCCAGCAGCCCAAGTGTGATCTGGAGCAGTGCTGTCAAATTAGCCAGGCAGCACAGCGTGAAATCTGTGCTGGCTCCGTGCCTGATGCTGGAAGACAGATGTTACCTGATCCATAGGGGTGATTGGAACGGTGCGGGCGGATAATACCTGAGCCAACATAAAGCTTGACAATGGAAAATTAACTTTTCAGTGTTTGCTTGTCAGATTTGAACTGTCAGGGTGAGTTAATACTGAAGCAGTGCTTTGGTGTTTTTTTTTTTTTAGGAGCCTGAGGGGTAGCTCTGCTGTGGTGTCAAACTACAGCCTAACTCTGATTCAACAGCTGTTTATGTAAAGCTGGTGGTGAAACTTTAGGTTAAAAGTCCTTGACTGCTTCTGAAACCTTACCATGAGAGAGGTTTGCACACAGTGAGCACTATAGCTCTTCCTAACCAGCAATTGGAGTCAGCTCATCTTAACTTTAAAGTAAGCAGTCTGAGTCTGATGTGCCGCCTGTATGCAATACCATTAAATGAAACCAACTACAGTTGAAGCACAACTAGGCTCATTGCAGAATACTTTGGTTTTTTCTCTTAGCTTTAATTGTTTTTAGGAAATTTTACTATTATTTTGAGCTTTTTCCTATTTCTTTCTTCTTTTCCACAGTGGGAGAAGAGGATTACAGTAAAGTGAGTTTCTCCTTCACATGATCAGCAACACGATTTGCCATTTTAAGGGCAATGTTTGTAGTCTAGCAACGTGTTAGATACGTTCATAAAAGAACAGAATGCTTGGAAATATGGCTTTCTGCCAAAAGAAAAAATAGCAGAAGTGCATATTATACTGACTTTTGTGAGGAAAATCTGGCTGTAAATTGGTGCAAATTATTTGCACAATTTTAAGAAGTGTTTAATAATTTACAGCTAGCCAACACTCTCACTTCCAAATCCTGTTCAGCTGCAATGAAGCATCATTTCAACAGATTGTAATTTTACAGTCTGCAGAAGAAGTTGCTAGAAAGTCATCTCTGTGAGAGAGATGTCCATAGCAGGATCTCACCAGTGCAGATAATTTGTGTAAAGTTTAAGGCTTATTCTTTACAAAATTAGTTCATGTTCTAGGCTGAAACTACAGCAACTATCAGAATGTTGTCTTAATGATATAAATTGGTCTTAAAGGATGATTAGTGGAAGGACTCCTTTTCATGATGCAGTGTACTATTGCAGAGTTACAACCATTAAGGGGAGACTTCTTGCTTTAATGTATCTGGCATTATCCTCTCGGAGACAGGCTGTTGTTAGCTTTTTTTCTAATGTGACTTATGGCACTTTGTAGTTACCAGATGTTACAGCAGTAGAATATATCATATTTGCGATTCTTTTAAAATATAATCTATAGGTATGCTGAATGGCTTGTGGACAGATAACATCTTAAAAGTTTTTTTCTGAAGCCAGCAATGCTTTCTGTTTAAAGTGAAATGATCTGGTTCAGAAAAGGAGATGCAGCTTTAACAAGGTAGAGGGTTTTTGATATGTTCATGTAGACTCTAATGGGACTTATTCTGATGCATCACAATGGACTATGTAAGTGATCACATTCATGTAACAGGAGATATTCATATAACACTGACTGAGTCTGTAGAGAAGAAAAGAAAAGAGAATCAGACCAGGCAATTTTGGTTTTGTGGGAAGAATTTTGTCCTAACTGCAAGTGCCAGTCTTATTCTTTCACACTGAGACATTCTTAAAAGCAGAAATTCATCAGTGTAATGAACATACAGTCATCCTTGTGGAGGCGAGAATTAGATGCTGAAATGAAGTGTCTGTTGTTTGGTTTTGTTTTTGTTTTTTTTTAAAATAAAAAATAACCCATGACACCTCTGATATTTTTTTTTACAGAAGCGTGACCTCACAGCTTATCCAATTATACTTTAATACTATAAATAGATTTGAAATATGGGGTGCTTCCAAGGTGCTACAGGCACATAGGAGATAATTTTAAAAAATCTTCTGTGTGTTATAAAAGAAATCTTAGTTGAGCATCAATTAAATGGCACTCTTCTTTATTACATTAAAATTCAGTCACGTTTGAAGAATTGACTCCTGCGCTAGGAATATCAGAATTAAAAAAACCCTTGTTGCAATGCCTTCTTTCTTTAATTCTAAATTGCACCTGCTCAATGACGTTCGCTAGCCCACGGTATGAATAGAATAAAAGTTGGTTTGGAACGAATTGCTGCTGTCTAGGTCAGCAACCCAGTTGTGCTTTAGAAAACGAGCTTTAGGAGTTGAGTCCTAACTCGATGAATACTTGGTATGTGCCTGGGTGCTTTGCTGAATCATGGTTTCTGTGCTGGAAGTACAGGCTTGGCTCCTAAGTGACTCCCCTTTGGGCTGTCAGAGATTGTTGGCTGGATGGGATTCCGATTCTGGGAACCCTGCACACTTAGACTGAGCTTTTTTTGTTGAGGAAACGTCTTGTGCAGTAGGGAACTATGTGAACTTGCCTGTCCCTTCTGTGGCACAACTAATATATTAAACTCCTTTTGTTAAATAGAAGCCTGTGTTTCCATGCTTCCTAAAGGTCATGATTTCTGTCCCCTTTGAGCACCCTGCAGAGAGTGGTAGGGAAGGGTCATTTTAACTTGATGATGAGTATTTGAGAAAGTCACCATTCAGGCTTGGAAAATGTTGCTCACGCAGCTGAACAAGTCCATGCTTGTAGCAGTGAGCTGTGGCCACTTGCTGCAGCTGTGTTGCTTTTCTTTAGTTTGTTTTTTTTTTTTTCTTAAGCTATGGGTTCCTTTGCTCTGAAAGGTTCTGAGGCTTCTCTGTGTGTTTGTGTGCAGTTTAACAATAAAAATACTTTGTCAGTGGCTTTTGTTTTTTTTTTGATTAGCAGCGTTGATTGAGACAGCGATTCATGACTTTTTTGGCCATTAGCCTCCATTGTAGTTTTCACAATACACCATTATTTTCTTTCTTCTTCATAGCGGGCTACTAGCCCAGACTCCTTCCACTTCTGCTGCAGCAGCAGGGTGGATTTAACAGAAATCTCTCTGGGCTCAAAAGTAAAAGTGACTCATGTCCTCTTGCTCATCCACTCATGTACATCTTAATAAAAAGAAGTTTGTTTAATCATTTTGTTATGAATGTAGGGTATAGATTCAGTCTTGTCTTTGCAGTCTGTTAATTTTTTCACTGAAGCGAATGTGTTCAAAACGTTATCTTAGAGCCAAGTGAGCGCTCAGGGCAGATCCCGCTCCCTCACCCTGCTGTAGCAGCCCTGCTGCCCGGTCTGGCTGCCCCACCTCATTGCGGTAGGAGATGTGAAAGACATGCTTTGCAGCTATAGCCCTGGTCGCTCTGGGAAACCAGGCACCCTAGCTAAAAATAGTCTCCTCTAAGTTAGCAGCTTTGCTTGTGAATACACAGGGATGAGAAGCTGATTTGGGTAATAAGAGATTCCCATGGTGGACTGGGAACCAGGGCTATCTGGGAAGAGACAGACAGGAGAAAGACAGAGATGACAAAGACATAGTGGTTTTAATCCTAGCATTGCCAGTCTATGGAGTGGTTGATGTCGCATCCTTTAATTTTGCTAACCACTGTGTATTTTCTTAAGGTCTTGGTCAAGGTCAGAATTTCATCCCACTAAATGCTTTACACATGTATGAGAGAGAGCTTTTGTCTCAAAGACCATAAAGTTTTAGCAGACCAAGGACTATGTGAGGAAAACAAAGAATTACTGTATCTTTACTCAGCTCATGGGGAGTTAAGGTGACGGAGACTTCCTTAAGAGGCTGAAAATTTACCATCAGAGGAACTCGATCTGAATTTTCCGTGTTCAGGATGTGAGCCGCCAGACCAGTTCCCCTCTTCTCCTTATTCCCTTTGACTTGACTTCTTCCCCCTCCCTCTGCAAAGCTCTCTGTAACCCCCCTTCTTTTCACTTGTGCAGCTGAACTGAACTCATCATGCTGCCACGGGGAATTCCTCCGCTGTGGGGTGAAGCTGTACTCATCAGTGTTTTATTCGCCGGTGGAACCGGCTCACTTTGTCAGCTATGGAAGATTTTCAGTTAGATCATCAGTGGTACAAGAAGGAAAATAAAGATGGGGGTTGGGAAATGCAATAGATAAAGGCTTAAGTGGTCAGAATTTAAATCTTAAATTGCCAATTGCATGGCTGGCTAGAAAAAGGAAATGTAGGAAGAAAAAGGAGGCAGTAAACATGATGATTAAGTGGATCTTACTCAGAGTAAATTACAGCATTCCTGAATGAAACTCTTCTCTTTAACAGGGAAATCATTAAATGTTAAACTCACACTATTATTTGCGTTTCGTTGGGTAGACTTGCATGTGCAGAAATATCCATTTTAATTAGTGTTGAAAAGAAGTCTCGTGTACAGAGCACTGCCTGGTAGGTATTTTTATACTCTCTCTCAGTGAACTCATTTTATATGATGATGATTTCCTCTAATTTTTAATTAACATGTCTAAGTTAGAGTTGGGGAAAATGATCAGTGTTTCATTAACTGCCTCACACTTGGAGATCTATGCAAACCTAATTGATATGGTTGCTACAGGGTACTTTGTCAAACTGAGCCGTCCTGCCACTACCTTTCTCCCCTTGCTTTTCAGTTATATGAATTTGAGTGAAAGGCATACTGCACTAGCATACAGTTTTACCTCTCAAGTGACAGCATATGATGTGGCATTGTATTTCAATGCAACGTTTCATCCAAAATATTTCAAAACATTTTACAGACTGTGTATTGGAAGATCATTTATTTATCACTGGTATATAGTGCCCCCCCTTTGCAAACTGTGTATATAACAGTGCTTAGGAAAACAAGCAAGAGTATTTCGTGCTCCTCCTCTGGGGAAAATTATTGGCTCAACTCTTAAGCATCACAATTAAAAATATACTTGCTAGTCTATAACAAATACCCCTAAATTCATAATGTTTGATATCATAAGTTATTAAAGCCTGTTGTTGATATTTACTGATTTATTTAACTATATATACAAATGAATTATAGTATCTCACTGGAAAAAATGGTTGAGATGTGTGAAGGCAGGATGGTCTAGGGGTAAAGGTGGCTTGTAAGTACTTATAAGCCCTCGGCTCTGGTCCTAGCTCTGCCACTAACCTGGTTAATGACTGGGACCAAATCTCTGCATACAGCTATTGGTGTACTAAAGAAAGTAATTTGGGGGGAGGAAGAGACTGGTTTTAGTCATACTCATTAGTAAGTAAATATAGTCATATTAAATATTTTTCAAGGGGCTTAGGTTAAGCTATAGTTATTGTAGCTATAGGGTTTCTGTTGTGATACTGTGATAATGGGAAAGGACATGGAAACAGCAAAGGTAGAAAAGAGCTGAAACCTAGCAATGTTAATCTAGCAGTACTCTGCCCATGAATTATGCCGCGAAACTGAGTTAGAGATTGTAAAGTCAGAGTAGAAATGCTATCTCTGAACTTGCTTTATCTCAGGAAAAACAAGACTTTTTACTGTCTGCTTATAGTGAGAAGAGCTAACTGCAATAGCAGTAGTAGAGCTGGTACATTATAAATTGTTCAAATATATTTTTATGAAGTCATTATTAAAAGGAGAGAAAAAAAATTGTTTTCTTTACGAAGTGGTGAAAATGGTTATGGTATTAAAATATACTTGGTTTCCTCTAAAGTTTTGGACTCAGAAATTTGACAAAGAAATCATTTGTCTTAAAATATGATATTCACATGAGATATTAAGACACATGAGATTAATTTAAAAGCAGTTCATGTGACATAGAACTGCAGAATGAGTGAGGTTGGAAGGGACATCTGACGGTCATCTGGCCCACCTTCCTGCTCAAAGCAGAGCTTATATCAAACGTGAGATGAAGTTAAGGGCCTGGTCCAGGCACATTTTGAGATCTCTAAGGATAGAGATTCCTCAGCCTCGCTGGGTGACCTGTCCTAGTACTTTAACTACTCTCATGGTGAAAATATTTTTCCTTTAATATCCCACTGGAATTTACCCTCCAGCTTGTGGGTTTTCTTCTCTTGTTCTCAGACTCTGCGAAGAGTCTATCTCTTTTTTCTCTTCAGGTAGTGGAAGATGCTGCCTTAGTCTTCTCTTCACTAGACAAATGGAGCTCCCTTACTTTTCCTTATCTGTCATGTGCTTCAGCTCTCTAACCATGATCCTCTACTGGACTCACTCCAGTCTGTCAATCTTTGTTGCAGCAGGATCCCCAAAATGGACATAGTATCCAGATTTTGTATGTAGTTGTAGATAGGGAGTTGCTGAATGATAAATATGAATGATGGGATCCCTACAACTACCTGGATGTAAGGGGACTTAGTTTATATGCCAAACTTGCCATGAGAAGCTGAATGCAACCTGGAAGGACGAGTTACATAAATCTTTGCCTTTGCACTTGTATTCCAGTTCTGAGAAAAAAGGGATAGGATAGAAACCCAGTTTGAAAGAAGAGAGGAGGATAGAGAGTGCTTGGTTATAATGGTGACATTAAGTACAAATTCTAAAGCTTTATTTTCCTGGTGAGATGACGAAGAAGCGAGTTATGGAGAGATGAGTGAGAGTCTGTCTTTTGATTGGAGCAAGCACATCGCAAGCCCTCAAGCTAACTGAAACATTGGAGCCACTTTACTGCTAAGGATGATGTAATGCAGTGAACAGTTTCCTTTAACTGTTTCCAGTTCTGCAAGTAGGAATGTAACCCATTGCATTATGAGAATAAAATTTATTTTTCCTGGTAGGCTTTTTAGTGTTGGGTAAATATGACAGTCAGAACACATGGTGTTTCCTTAAAAGCTGTGAATTCAAATGATGGCTTAGTGTTGAAAAATTATCTTGGGTGTTTGCAATCCAAGGCAGGTCTGTCAGCTGCAGAAGTCAGAGCATGTTTTCCACCAGCTAGAATAGTCCATTTGGGGTAAGTGCCAGAAAAAAAAAAAAAATTAAAAAAAAAATCTCCCTCGGGGAAACAGTGGGGACTTCATTCACAATTTTGTGAAAACTCATTACCTTCTTTTCTAGGCTTCAGTTCTGAATCCAGTGATAGCCAGTATTTCCATATTTTCAATCACTGATATGGACACTGACGTGAGTTTTGCTGTTAAGTTTGTAGATGGCACTAAAATTGCTAAAATAATGAAGGTTGTTGCAAAGATTATTTGAAATGGCTGATTAGATGATGAACTTCCAGCAAAATTCATTTTAATACAGCCAGATGAAAAGCTGTACATTGGGAAGTAAAAAAAAAAAAAAAAAAAAAAAAGGATGTAAGACTCTCAGGGTGGAAGGCTGCTTTGGGAAGTAGCAAGCCTGAAGTCAATGTAAGGTTATTGGGAGGGCAACTTGCTCAACATGTAGTTAAACTGAATTGGTATGGCAAAGAGGGCTCATGATGTTTGTTCTTGATGCTGGAATTCCTATCTGTATTTGTGAACTGAACTTGGAAGATTCCTTCCCCCCCCCCCTTTTTCCCCCCTCCTCTCCTTGTATCCAGCTGCAGACTTTTTCTCGACAAACTTGCTCATTCTTCTGCAGAAAATCAGTTGGGTTCTACTGGCAATTAGCCCAGGGAAGCAGAGACTAATTAGAATAATTATTGCTGGAGGTGTAGGTAGAGGTCTACAAAGCCTAAGGATAAACAAAAGGAGATAGATTAGAAACAGCTCTTTGGAGTCTAAGAGATGAATAATGTCTGGCCTGGAAAGTTCTTGGATTCTTGGGGAGAACCTGGTGGCGTGGATGAAAAAATGCTGATTATTTTTGTATGTATCTGCATTAGTTTAATCCCCCTTCTGCATGCCCTGATTTTATTAGGCATGTTTGCCAAGTGATTTTTCCCTTTTAGGGAAAGAACAAAATTTTTAACATAGCTCTCCAACAGCAGCACTATGCTGGCTTATCCCAGAATCACTACTCATGGAAACCTGTGATGAGGTTCCTGTAAGCTGATTGTGGGCTGTCCATAAAGGGTATATCGAGTATAAGTTGGAAAATTAACTTGCCTTTGCCTCTGATAGCTGCTGCTGTTCAGATCTGGTACCCTCACCTCAGAAGTGCCCTCAATTCTAGAGGACATACTCTGAAGATAAGGGGTGAGGCGTGGGGAGAGGACCCATAAAAAATGATCCAGATGCTGGAAAATAAGCTTTATGAGGTGAGTTGTAGGCGGGCCAGTCATTAATCTTATCAAAGAGAAAAGGTCAAGAGGTAATGTGATTGCTGTGTGTAAGTACTTACATATGGAGAATATATTTGTCAGCAGGGGCCTTTTAATCTCTTATACAAGGACGTGGCAAGATCCCATAGCTAAAGATCGAACGTAGACAAATTTAGTCTAGAAATAAGTTGTCATTACCTGGCTGTCCACATAAATAAATACTGGGACTCTTTACTAGAGGAAGATGTAGAAGCTGTATGTTTTTTGAAATGTAGGTAGCTGTATTTTGACCAATGATGTGCTTTAAGCATGTTTCTGAGTTATCTGTATTTAGGTCTGGAAGCAAAGGAGGAGAGGAAGCTGGACGGGAAGGACCAGGTGATCCCTTCCAGCTTTAGACTTGGTGTCTGAGATGCCTTCAGTTTATTCCTTTCATTTGGAGGCCATTTAATTGTTTTTGTTTGAGAGTTCATAATGGCTGCAAATCTCAAGCAAGATGATAATTATCTGACACTTCAGAGCATCAATGTGCAGGAGGTCAGGAGAGATCCGTTTTCCTCCTTGACACATGCTTGGCTCTAGTTGCAGTCCCCCCTGCCCAAGTTCACCCCCCAGCCAGCGTACGTTTCTTCAGGCAGTGGAGGAGAGCCACAGCCTGGGATGAGACAGTGCCTGAGATAATGGATGCAAAGAACTTAGATCTTTGGCTTACCACCTCTTTATAAAGAGAGCCTTTTTAGGAAATATGATTGTGTTTTGTGCTTTACGAGGGCCATTTCTACTACCCAGTATTGTTGCTGCCTCATTGCTCCAACAAGAGACCATGTTCTCCTTACCCCTGTGTCACAGGCAAACAGTCTTGACTGTGGGAATTTTGTTCCTGTCCCCCCTTCCCAACAAAAGAGCAAAATATCAAATCAATAATTTAGAATAAATCAGAATATCATGCCTGTTTCTGATGCATAAACCTTCAGGAACAATCAGGATCTTACACAAAATACAAATAATATTAGGGTAAGTTAGACCACAGGTACATCTTAGGAGCTAGAACCTACATTTTAGTGAATCTAAAAGCTAGATTACAAAATGCCTTACAAGCCAAGATGCCTAAGTACAGAAATCATACACTTTACAGTAAAAATAAACCACCACTGGGAGGCAAAATGTTTTATTTTTGTAAAACCAGGTATTGTGTTTTGTTTTTTTAATTTTCTTCAATTTCTTTTTAGTTCAGGAAAGAATTACCTGGTCTACCACCCTAATAAACATTTACCTTGTAGCTTTTATCCACTTCGATTCATTATGAATTTAAGTAGAAAGCATTTAGCTTTTGTGATCATTATCTTCCATTACCTGCTATGAGGACTGTTATACTTTATTGTATTGAACTTTACTGGTATTAAGGTTGCTGTTGCAATTCCTTTAAGAAATATCTGTTTCCATGGATTTGTAGCTCAATTCTAACCATTCTGGATAGGAAACATTTAGCTACAGGCAGATGTTTGATTTTTTTATTTCTGTCCTTTTCCTTTGGTGTCAAAAATAAAATTTTAAACAGCATAATCTTCTGAAACTATAAAATAAACAGATTGTCTTGGAGACTTACTGATTCCCCCCCCCCCCCCGTTTGTTTTTGTCTGTTTCCCTACCACTCACGTAGCTGACGTGGGAAGGACCCTTTCCTCTAGTCTGTGTGAAATAACCATGAGAGTCACTGCAAAGCTGAATGATAATTAATAATTAAAGAGCGATCCAGAGGAATGTATCTATAATGCATTGATTGGGGGGGGAGAGGAGGAGGAGTATGTAAGTTGCTTTTTCTTTTTTTTTTTTAAAGAAAAGAAAGACTTAGCAGCTCGTCTTTATTTTAGACACAGATCCATTTTACAAACTTCAGACTAAGCTTCTTATTAGAAATAACGCCGCTCCTAGGTACGGTGAGTTAGGTATTCAGTTTGCAGATCTCTCAGTCCTTGTTCATATTAGCCGGTCACACACAGCCACAGACAGTTAGTATTCTTTGCTCTGAAAAAATAAAAGGAAAAAGGAAGGACAATCCTAGGTACCAGGGTACTAAAACCAAAACAAAGACTTGCCTGAGCTGTGATCAGAGACCCTGCACATTTCCCTAAGCTATTTCTCTTAAGGCACTGATGAGTCAATATTTTTTAGGGACTGACAGTTCTCCAAACAGCTTAACCCACTGAGAAAATGGGCACTGCTTGAGTTGGATGGGAACCAGAGAACTGAACTGACGTGTTTGGGCATCCGTTTCCCCCCTCCTCATTGATACATTTCTCTAGTAGCACATTTACTGCCTTTTCATTTTATTCATAGGGAATTCACGTTATTTCTAGATATCTGATGATTCCTATTTTTTTCACTGTAGCCCTGTATGGCCTTTACATCCATACTGTGGACCTCTTCCTTCTTTTGTTCCAAAAATTTTTGATCATTGTCCTGTTGTGCCTTAGTTAATTAGTACAGCTTGATTAAGAGCAGTATGTGTTATGTCTCCTTCCTGAGAAATGCGCTTCAGGCTGCTTGTGTCATGACTTGGGGAAGGGAGAGGGAAGCTACAAAAAATACCACTTCAGGTAAATTGCTGTCTATGTGTTGTCACAGAGATTAAAGGATGCTTTCACCTTCTCTGGAGCAGGGAATATGGAGGGGACTTGATTTCTTTCCCTGCTGATAGGCAATCAATGCCCTTGAAATTGCATAGGTTTCTGTGGGTACCTCCCTGTGCTGGGAGGTTTGTGAATATAGGTAGGAAATATCTGGACTGAGTTAATGTCTCCCAGCACTGAACTTTATTATTTATAATTTCTTTCTTCATATAGCAGTAATAATGATGCTGTATTAACTAATTCTGTAATGTGTTATGCGTGCTCATTTTAAGTCTCTGAAAGAAAGCTTGAGCCATTTTGATCTGTATTTTTCCTATATTGTGCATAAGAGTTTTCATTGGGATACCTTTCGCACTTTTGATTGTTGAAAGCCAAGTTTTAGCTGAAAAAGCCTTTTGTTTCCTTATTTTTGACACTGCTCTTCCTGAAGAAATGTCACTGTTCTCTTCTCAATTGAAGAATTGGAAGGTAAAATAGAAGGTTTTGTTTGTTTGGTGGTTTGTTGTCGGGATTTTTTTTGTGGGTTTTGTTGTTGTTACTTGTTTTTTGTTTTGGTTTGGGTTTTTTGCCTAAACCTTGATCAGCTCTTGACATGCTTCTGTCTTCAGGAGGTGGCTGAGTAATCTTGAATGGATGTTTCATTCATTTTATTGTGTCTACAAATTAAACTTCTACAAGCTATTTGTTGGGCTGGATTGAAAGCATCTTTTCCCTTCTACTTGCTGTTGAAAAATACAGGCCTACTGCCCTATCTAAGAAGATAATGTGATTGGGAGAGTTTGGAATATTCTTTCTGTGCTGACGAAAAGATATTTTTTGTTCCAAAGTGGGGAAATTAAAGGAGTTGAATGTTGTTTTGGATGTATGGGTGATATATTTTTCCTGTGGCCTTTAATCTTGTAAAATTCCTACAAAAATACAGTATTTTTAGAAAAACAAATATATGTAGGTGATCATGGATTGACATAATAGGTCTGAGGTAATTTCCAGTAGTCTACCTCTGCTCACTTTCTCCTCTACATTGTGAGTGAAATTTTACTTTAAGAAATGTCTGTTTAGAGAGATCTTCAGAGCTGTAAGTTCCCACTATAGCATAAAAAATCTTGCATCATTAAGTATAACCCTAGCTGTTCTCTTTGAGTAGTCTCATGTCCCTTGTAACTTGACTTTGAAAGTAACAAATTTGTACAACTATGTGCATTTTGTGGAAAATACAATGTGGTTGTTTCTGCTGTGCACAGAATGTATAAAACTTTTGCAAATACTGGTTTTATCAAAATTGGATCCTTCCCTTCATGAAGGAAACATCAAGATCTGATTTGCTTTTAATATGTTTAGAATGGGCTTAATCCAGATTCCCATTGGTTTAAACAGATTTTGGATCAGACTCAAAATAAATGCATGGGTATGGAAGGGTGAGGAGGGATCAAGAAAAACATGTGTTTGCTAACAGCATCGAGCTGAAAAATTGCTATTGGGTTTGGGCTGTATCCTCTGCACTCTGGTTATTAGTGCCTTTCTGTCATAGCATCAGTTAAACCCCAAACTCCAAATTCAAGAAAAACAATTTGCAAGAATTAAAAGGTTTAGATTTTTTTATTTTGTTTTGGGATAAGGTAATTTCCATAAGAAAAAGACTATTGACTTGTAAACAGAGAAGGCTATGCTGTAAGTTTCAGAAATAGAATATAAATAGAGACAGTCATTTACAATACAAATATAGAACAAACTCATTAGAAAAAAAAGATTGGAAAATAAATAGCAGTTCTAGAGAGATGCTCGATATCATGAAGGACAAGAGTGAATGTTATGTACACTGTACAGAAGTTTTAACTGTTTAATAGTATTAAGTTCTGTAATAAAGTACCTTGGTATGAAACACATCATAGTGATAAATGCCAATTTGAAGAAATGAATTGTGGTTTTTTAGTAGTTACAAAAACTAGTCTGCTGTACCTTCTGAGATGGTATATAATTGCATAAGTTTCTTCTAACTCTTTCCTCAGATTTCCATTTATTCCTTGGCAGAAAGGGAGGTAAGGGGAAAAATTAATTTTTCCCCATATCGAAAATGTTGACTTTTTGGCACAGTTCATATTAAGTGTCAGTTAGGACATCTGTGGTACAGAAGCACGTAACTGTAGGTGAGACCTCCTAGCTCTGCCAAGTGCTGGTGCCTTGCTCTAAGTCATGGGTACCTGTGTTAGGATAAGTGGTCTTGAATGAATGCAAGACTTGAGTCTGGGAGCATCATGCATTGGAAAAGAAGATCCTTAAGGTTAGTGGCACACAGAATTTATGTTGTGTCTGTTGATCGTGCTTCTCGGTTTCTCTTCTTTTTATATGCTGTTTTCTGTTCTGCCTGGACTTCTGCAACTTGTTTAAGCATGGATTCATCCAGTCTTAATGAGAGGGTCAAGCTGGAAGTGTAAGTCCTCAGCATGATAAATCAATATAAAAAAAGATTACTTCCAAAGGACTATTCAGATCTAGATAGGCAAAACTGATCTCCAGAGGTATTTGTCTCTGACCCTATTGGCTAGTACATCCTAATGTTAGGTGGGATAAATCAGAGTGATACATCTCTGCCTCCATTTCCCAACAGTAAAATAGACAGTACTACTACCTTATGTTAAGGGGATGCGAGAAGCCTGAAATTACTGCATTTCTACAGAAAAGAGCCATGAGAATATGTAAGTGTTAGAGATAAATGTTAGAAGTCTTCTAGGCATGAATTAAAAGTATTTTCCTTCTAAGTCTTGTGCTGCTTAACTGTTGTACCTGTCCTTATATCTATGAAGACAGAAAAGAGTAATTCTCGTAACTTGAAGAAAGAAGTTCTTAACATATTTCTAAAACAATCTGGGATCACAGGGGAGAGACCAAGCATGAAGAACATCAGTCTCTAAGGGGGAGAATTTCACATTAATAGTTTGTTACTGAAACTGCTTTGTAGCCCTACCTACAGCCTGCTAAATGCTGACATACAAAAACGGTCTCCAAAGAATCTGTTGAATGCCTAAGTCTTTGCTGGAGTAAAATAAAGAAATACAGACCTCATTTATCAAGACCTACAATCTTTTCCTGCTTGTATCTACTTGATCTGAAGGTCATTTAAAATGTATTAGAGGTTTAAGATTGGAATGTGAGGCTAATTTGAAACCTGGCTCTAAGATGACCGATTGTGTTAATATTCTTCATACTGGTTAAACTAAAACTTAGTGTCTGTGTGACAGGACAGCATTAGCTAGGGATCCAAAATGGTGTGGCATTGCCTGGTGAAATAGCTGTTTCTTTTCACAGATAATGCTGTATAATTCCACTTAAATTTAATGGCCCCATGGCTCTTAAAGTAATGAACACCTAGGGCGGAGGCTGGGTGAGGAAATACAAAGAGCTGGCGAAAACTCAGTGCTCGCAGATTGGAAACGTCCTGGTTTGGATTTGGACTGAATGTGGAGAACTCTCCAGCACTCCCCTGGCCCCTTCCGATGTTTCCTCTGACATATTTGGTCCCTGACCAATTTTCCCAACTGCTCCCAAGTCCTTTCTAATAGTTTCCTAACCCAGTTGGATGTTCCCTCGGCTCCTTTATGCCCTTTCCATTGGCACAGGTATGAATTCTGCTGCTTCAGGGATAATGCTGAAGATAAATGTGCTTTCATCCTTCTTCCTCTCAAAGGGGGTAATTCCCAGTATTTTACAGTAGCTGAATTCTGTTAATGTCATTTGAGGGGTTCCAAATTGATTCTGAATGTGGCCACAGGGAGCAGGCAGGCTTTGCATTTGAGTGGGAATGGTCCCCTTTCACGCCATACTGGGGGCACTGTGTTGGTACTTCTGGTGAAATTAATTATTTTAGCCAGATAAGTAGGGATGAAACAGTTAAAATGAAAGGCAGGCGGAGAGAGACCAACTTCTGCCCAGTAAAAGGGCAACGACGGGGTTGCATTGGGCCTAGTCTGGCCCAGTGCGAAGCTGCAGAGCAAATGGTCCTTGTTCGGAGAGGGACCCAGGCCCACCCCACCGGGAGGGTGATCATGCTGGGAGACCAGAGGGCTTTTTTAGACAGCACTCGGAGTAACGTGCCCAGATCTGTTTTGTGTTATTCCTGTTTTGCTAGGCAACCTCCTGACTTTTGCTGGGGTTTTTGTTTTGTTTGTTTGTTTTTTTGCTTTTTTTTTCTCTCACTCTGTTTTTGTGTCATTGTCCAGGCCTGTTTTTGTCTTTGGAATACAGAGTGTTAAAGTACCCCTGAGCATGTGTTCAATGCAACGCACATGCTCCAGATCACAAAAGGTGCAAAACCAGTTTTACATCTGCCTCTGCTATGTCTCTGGTCTTCTGACTAAAATATTAATCATCATCCTTCTGTCACTAGAATAGAACTGCCTTGATCTTTAGCGTGTTTGTCCTGGCAGCACACCTTTCAGGTAGGAGTGTGCTGTTGTCCCGTTCTGTAGATCCTGTGGCTGTGTTTATCTTTCTCATTTGTAAAGAACAAGTTCAGGTACCTACAATATTCAGGAAATAAAAAGGCCAGTCCTTATTCATGATAAGAAGGATATTAAACATTGTGACTCTATGGCTGATCTTGATGCAGTGTCGTAGTCCTTGCTCCCATATACAGTCTTATAAAGTCTCTTTATGATAGGCAATTAGGTCCTATTTGAACACCGTAAGCCATTCACAGAGATAATTAAATGTAATTTTGAGGTCAGTGTAGGTTGATGCAACCTCTGATAAATATGATGTTATCTGGTACAATGATATTTAATCCTGTGGTTTGGGTGAAGACAGAGCAGCTGTGAGGGGGAGTAAGCAGTATGAACATATCTGCCAACAGCCCTGCGTCAAATGAACAGTCTTCCCAGCTTGTGGTATCCTCTACAGATGTTTCCATATGTCTTGCATAATAATTTCTTTTTTGAAATAGAGAGTGTAATTATTTTTATATGGCAATGTTAAAAAAAAAAGAAAAGCTCTAGCTTTGAAAAGGGATTTAGTGATGCAGATTGGAAGCTCACTTTTAATTTTTATATTTTACTATTGGGCAGTAACACTGCATGACAGACTGGGAGTATTTCACAAACAACACTTGGAATTTGATCTTTCTTTTCTGGTAGTAAATAGCTGTATAACATTGATGACCAAGGTGAACTGCCTCTCCATAATATTGGATTCCTGAAATATTTGGAAGAAGGTAAAGATGTTTTACATATGTCTTCTATGGATGTCAGCTCTGCTTCCTCTTGAATTTTCATTGGAATGGAAAAGAATATCCAGACAATAGGTTTGCTTCTGCAGGAAGGATTGTTAATTCAATTTAGAATACATTATTGGAGGAGATAAGTAAAGCTAGTCTATATTTCAAAAAAATTTACAATTAGGATTCAAGCCAGACTAGGAAAAAAATATTCTTGCTTCATGCTTTAGAAATGTATTCTCTTGGCATGTTCACTGATGTGGTTTTAAGAGCTTATTAAATGCTATGTTAAATATTTAAACCTAAAAATATTCTGCTTGTATAGAAAAAGGCAATGGCAGAAAACTGGAGATTTTTGTGTCAGAGATGACATTGTTTTGGGCTCTTTGAAAAAGAACAGGAAGTTTAATTGAACAAGTAGTTAAAATGTTAGACACTGTTTCCCAAGCTGCAGATTCAATCTAGAATTTTGGATCCTTTAATCCTGTGGCCTTCAAACTGAGTTCCTGTTTGCTTGAGCGAGCTCTGCATCTGCAGCTTGCCCAGAAATCTCAGAGCTGCATCTAATAATTATAGAAATGAGCAGCAACATGAATATGTTAGAGTAGCAGCAGTTCACAAATTGGTTGACCAATTTTACATATGCTTTGATTTTTGAGGACTGCCTATTAAAAGTTACAAACACAATAGTCTCTACTGTTGTGCTGATGGATCAGCCAGTACCACCTAGAAGCCTGAGCTTATCCAAGCAGCCAACTGCTAAAAACTGGAATAACAACAGCCCAGCTGCCTGAGTTGCAAACTACTGAAGGCTGGAAAATATATTTGGGAAGCATCTTTATTTATATGCTTCCCCCATTCTTATACTTTTGTATTTTTTGTCTGCCACTGTTCTAGATGGACCTGTGGTAGGAAATGGTATGGCTACTTCAGCCATATGGCTATCTCTCTCTCTGTTAAATACAATTGAAATCAGTCAGTGGATTTAGAATTATAAGGTAGGGATGAGCAGCCAAAACCATATATATACAGTGTACATGCAGTGCCATCACATAAACATAATTTTCTTAAGAGCTTGCACTGAAAATCTGACATCAGTCGATGATGTGAAGACTTCTCTCTTTCTGAACTTGGACTGTAGGCTCCTGAAGGCAGTAGGTGTTCTTTTTGTTCTGTGTTTGTAGAGTGATAACAGAATATAATCCTGTTCTGTGCTATATAATGGATTAAATATATTGGATATCTTAAAGTTACTCTTCTGTATAAATGTTTGCAGGGTCAGTGTGTATAGTAATATATTTAAAATAGTTTTGAATCAGGAAGCAATCACAGCCACCACTTTCAAGACTATGCACTTATTCAGCTCTTGTAGATAGAAATACCTCTTAGAGAATAGGAATTGAGCCATTACTGTGTCTTGCCTTGAATTATGAATAAATCCGCTGTACAGAATTATTACTAATGCTTAAGACAAGTGTACTGGTCCAGTCAGTGACTTCAGACACGGTAAGTTCTCTCTTCTCCCAATACAATTTAGTTGGAAGAACTATAAATCTAATTCTTTAAGTCTTTCATGTTAAGTCAAGGATTGGTTTTATGAACTTTATCACCAGAGAGGAGTAGAAGCTTATACAGTGAATTCTTAATAGCTTAAGTAATGGTATAAATGTTGTCTTTTTCACCTTTCATCATAACACTGCAACAGAGTAAACCTAAATGCTATTTTCTCGTTTACAGTTCTCCCAACGTAATCAAATTTTTACGAAGTTGTTAATAGTATTATGGCAGTTGGTCCATGTAATAGACTTGTGGTAATATACCTTCATGTTAATAATTTCTTGGTTTATACTTTTCTCTTAAGAGTCTTCGTTTTAAATAATGAATATAAAAACTAATGTCAACCTTAGCATGATGATTGAAGAGCCTGCTGCTGCAAAAGTGGACATGGCTTGAGGGATTGGAGCAGTAGGTGGTTGCCTATAATTCGTTAGGGAGTTTTTTGATTATTAGTTGTAAATAAAGTTTTGGAAGTACAGGGGCTGGTGGTGACAAATTAGTAGGCTGTGCCTAGAACACATTGATCTCCCTGAAATAGTTACAGTTTATAGTGAAATAGTTTAATAGCTGAAAAGGTGAGTTAGGCTGTGTTCTTGAACAAAACAGCAGCTTCCGTTCCAGTCATACAGAGTATTAAGTGCCTGTTCAAGTGACTCTCATAAACACTTCTCTTGATTTCAGTGGGTTCATTCACATGAATTAAATTAAGCAGATGCTAAAAAGTTTGCAGAAACTGGAGTCTGTCTAAGCAGTATATTTTCCTGGTAGCTCTGGCTGCCCAGAAGTATTTATAGTGTGCCCTCACCTTCTAATAAACTTGGGAAAACACAAAAACTTGCAATCATACTTGCAATTATGTGTTTGAAAGTATGAGTCTTTTGCTATTAAATTTCCGAATAGATGCCAAAAAAAATAATTACTTCAAATCACAAATGGCAGGGGTCAAATAAAGCTTAATCCGTAAGAGTCTCCATGTAGATAGAAAAAGAGAGATCTCTGTTAAGAATGGTCCATGAAAGAAAACATCATGGAGGGAGCATGGGGGGCGGGGAGAATTTTTTCCATAAGTCAATGTTTATCAAAAAGTGAAGGATCTTAGCAAATCCTTCAAAGAAAAGGGAAAAAACCCAAAGATAAAATATAAACACCAGGGAAAGTGATTGATCTAGAATTCGTTCCTTTTTCCTTTCTCGCCCCTCTTAGCTGACATGGTGATGAAAAGAGAGGATTAAAATGGGCTTCTTTAAAGCCAAAATTTTATTAGGAAATGATTAAAAGCACATTGTATCTCTTAAAGTTTAGCTCTTTTTGGTCCAGCCTTGCTACAAAGCGTTTTTGGAAGAGAGCAAGAGAAAAGGAGAGGGGAAAAACGGAGATCATTCGAACTTTAATTATACATGTATCTGTGGAATTTTCCATTTATTTTCCCTGTCCATCATCCACCAAAAACCCAGTGCACTTCTGAAGACAAGTCTACATCCAGAAAGGATTTTTGGGTCAGAAACTGCTACAACTCTTGTTTGGAGAACAGTTTTGAGCTGTAACTACCATAAAAGTGAAAATCTACCCAGGCAGGAACTAAGTTATGGAAGCAGGGGCATGGCATGGGGGGGGAATCAAAATTGTCTCTGTGTACCTTCCACCCCACCCCAAAAAAAGGTGGGAGGAGGATGAAAAAGCACAGGTAAAGAAATTTCTGAACTTCAAGGTCTTCTAGCCTAGACAAATTGACCAAAATTACAGTTATTACTTCCACTGAAAGCTTACTTACTTGCAATGCACATTGCATATAAGTTTTGGAATCGATTTATCTTCCATACCTTGTCCCATATGGAGAAATACTGGCTACCTTTGGCTTTATGGAGAGGTCAAGGGCTTTAGTAAAGAAGCAGGTAATAGACCACTGATTTTGTGACAAAAGCTGGAAGTTTTCATTTCCTTTCTCCCCCCCCTTTTTTTTTTTTTTAAATCTGTATGGTGTGACATGGTTGGTGTATGCCTGTCATGTAGTATGCAAATAAAACAATTTTTTGGAAAGAAAAGGGTGCAAATATTGTCTCTTGAATTCTACGCGGGGAACCTGGCAGGGAACTGGAGATACGATGCTCTGTTTATTCTGATGTTCCTGAAGGGAGGTGAAACTGCAGTGGTCTGCCATCTTGCTGCAAAGGGGCAGAAGGCCCTGGGATCAGAACAAGCAGTAGAAAGGTAATCAGAAAGCTGTGAGGTACAGTAAGGACTGCTCTTAAGAGAGGTCTGTGATGCTTAAATACCGAGCAAGGGAATCTGTACTAGACATCTATGTCTCTATTTTGGGCCAAAATATGTATGTATTTTTACTTGTATTTACTTAAAACCTCCAAACAACCACAATTCTGTGAAGAAGGAATGCCTAGGGACTTTTGTTTCAGGGCAATGAAAGCAGAAGGGATAAATTTCTTAGGTATATTTGTCCAGAAGCCCCATCAGGTATTCATAGATCCCTAGCATACAACACAGAATTACTGTTGCCACCTCCATTGACATACACTGGGGACTAACTCAAAGAACCGTGCTGAATTGAAGATGAAATGGTTTAAAAGGGTTTCACAAGTCTCCTCATAAAACAGGAGACTGGATGGACTAGGAGAATCTCTAGGTAACCCTATAAATCCATCTTTAAATAAAGAATGTAGTAAATCCAATTCTCTTCCATCGCCTGCATTTATTTTAGTTATAAAATAATAACACAAAAAAGCTAAATTTGTTTTGGCTATCCATGACTGATGGTAGTAGTATGAGCTGGTTAAGAATCATACCCTTGATCGTTGCTCAGTTGCTGTTGTGCTTCAAGCCTCTCCCCATCTACAGGCCACCCAGGCGCTTTCCCTAGGACAGCTGTGTGTATGAACCATTGGCTTCAATCCAACCTGTAAAATGCTTGTAATTATGGAGTCCCATTGAAATGAAATCAGTAAAACAGGTCTCTGCTCTTAGAAATGATGCACAGAATCCAGAGATACTGAAGACCTTTATGTTTTTATTGTGAAATGATTCCTGCTGTTCTTTGCATCTGTTTGTTAATTGAGGAAAAATACCATTATGGTTAGCAGGATCACTATTTAACCTGAAAAGATGCCCACAATCCACAAGACAATGCTGTAAAATCTGTTAAATAGCTGACCTACATTTTTCGGATATTGGGACGAAATCCACTGGCATAGGTGAAACAGCAGTCAGCCCCCTGGCAGCCTCCTACTTCTTAAGTTGCAACAGGACTCTCCTAAAAGTGTTTAAGAATTCAAAGATAGCTCATTATGGCTTTGTTTTTCTTACTAAGTAATTCTCCCTGCTTCTGAAATGCAAAATAAGGTCTTTTAATTTTTAAATGTATTTACCAGTCAGATTGGAAAATACTGACCTCTGTTTTTCGGAGCTGTGACTCAGATTAAGGCACCAATCCTGCAGCGTAAATAAGCCATTTTACTGCTTATGGCTGCTCCCCAATACAGTTGGCAATTACCTGAAAGCCATTCATTTGAAGTGTGTGGAACAACAGTAACTTTCTGATTTGGTGTGTGCATCCCCTAGATGAACTACAGCTAGCAAGCAGTACAGCGAGCCTACCCCTTGTTCCTGAAAGTCTTTAACACTTAGGACAGGTGCTGAGTTACAGAAATGGCTTATCTGGAAGGTGCTTTGTTGATGCTTCCATAGAGGTTAAGTTCTAAAGCAGGTGGATTGAAGGTAACCCAATAGGATCTTCTGTGTATGATAGTAACCAGTTTAATTCAGGAATGAAATATTGGGCTTACCCTGTGGCAAGGTGGCTCCAACATACATTGCTGAAAAACATCTGAATTTTAAAAGTTACAGCTTTAGGATGCACAGGGATGAAAAAAGTTGGCTAAGTTCAGGATTTAGTCTCTGGTTCTGTGCGAATGTAAGGAAACAAAGTGTAATCTCTTATATCTTTCAATACTTTCTATTTTATTTTCATGCACCAAATATGCATTCTTGTATGTCTTAAAAAAACCTCCCAGGGTGATTTTTGTGGCCTAAGAGGAATTTCAATTGCTCAGAAAAGCACAGTCTGAAACTTTTTCCTTAATAATTGGAGCCCATAGATGCTCCCAGTAGTGAAGTTTCTTTCTTTTTCTCCTTAATTGCAAGCACCAGCAGAAAGCTGTAGTTAAGACACTGACAATAGAATAAATAGCTAACCTGATGGAGTGTGCTTGGGCTGTAGCCAGGAATCTCATCAGTAGATACTGTCTCCTTTGGGAAATGGTTCTTCCTCTTGGCTTTGTAAGTCTTCGTAGTAACCTATTTAAAAGTAAAAGTTTGGTGGTTTTTTTTTTTCTTTCCTTGCTTACTTTATTTTAAACCAAGCCTTTATTTTTAAAAATCATCAAATTCCAGCAAAGTGATCTGGTAGATTGTGGCTCTTGAGAATAGGAGAGAATAATACTATTTGTGAGTTATGGATTAGTTCTGCTTTTACTTATATCAATATACATCCAGGAATACGTGTTGTGAATTTATTAGGTTTAGATAACCCTGAACGAGACTGGTATTATAGCTCAGTTCTGTAAAACATTGTGTTATTTCCAAAGCACCATGTACCTAACACCCATGGTCTGGAATTCTGTTCTCTCAAAAGCTCCAGTGTACAGAGACTGCAGCATAAATATATCATCAGCATATTAATTATCTGAATAATCAAAGTGAATGCCTACAGTTGCTGTTTGCTGGAGATTTCATCCGGTGGTCAGGAGCAGAGGAAGTGCCAGCTCAGTAACAGCATGCCTCAAACTGCGGGAGACTGATGTTGACCCCGCATTAAAGAAAGCCAACAGCTGTGCAAGGAACCAGAGGTTCTTCCCATTCTACCTCTATGGGGTTGCTGTGGGAACGTGGGTGTAAGAACCACTACTATGGACTGGCAGCAAGCGAAGGAAATCTGGTTTAAATGATCTGAACTTAAACCATAGCACTCAGCTTGATACACCAGTCATGGACAGTGCTTTATGTTGTTTGACCAGTGAATTTGTCGGATGTTGAGTGAATGGAAAGCGTTTCTCTTCTCATAGGCTGAGATGTTTTGTGGATGAAGTTTTTTTGTGTATTTTGTTGGCTGTTGGTGATGTAGATGAGTAATTTACAGAGCACAGAGCTGGTTCTTGAGGGAAGAAAAGATGATACTTCTAGGAACAAAAAATGACAGACATGGAAGTTGCATTTCTGATCTTGCAGGGAAGACCAGAGCTCATTTTCTGCCTGAATTTGTTATCCGGATAATCAGTTAATCACCATTGTTTAACACTTTGGATTTTTTTTCTGTAGATGTCCAAGAGAGTTGCCTCCTAAATTTAAACTAGCAACAAGATTGGTTCTTCCTGCTGAGAAAGTCATACAAATTGCTTGGGGGCTGTCATGTGGTGGGGGGATTTATGTGACTATTCCAACACCACTGCTCATGTGAAACGGACAATCTTTCACAAAGTCACCAGGTTTGCAGAAAACTTCGAGTGCTGAAATCACTCTTCTCAGAAAGAGGAAGGAAAAAACCCAGTCTGAAAGCAAAACTGATAAGAAGTTAAAATAAAGTGAAATACAATTCAGATTTTCAGGAGCCTCACTTTTGCATTTACCAGAATAATGCTGCCCATGATCTACTTGTGTTTCCTATATCAGTTTACATATATAAAGGTATTTATTCTTGTTTTCTTTTTAGGTGATCCTGATCCTTACCAAGTATTATCATACTGACATGGGGAAAGTGCTGGAGAGCTCTTTGTGGAGGTAAGTTCTCTGCTTTTTCTATGACCGCCTCCCCCACCCCATTCTTAGAACAGATCTGTCTCTTTTCCTTGTCCAAACTGCTGCTGAGTTGAGTTGGTAGCTGATTGTTGCTAATATAGCAAGATTATCCAGATTGTCATCAACTTTTACTCCTTCTCTTCCTTAAATGCAGTTCTTGCAGTTCAATAACAAAGAGTTTGAAATTAGTTTTAACTAAGTAGAGACAAACAATAGTAGAGAGTATAAGATACTTTCTGTAATGCCACTTTGAAAGGTGCCATTCTTTTCTTAGTATTTTTGCATCAAAGTTACTTAAAAACTTTGAAATACTGTGTTGGGATGTGTCTGTTGGGAGTTCTTGCTGCTATTGAGTACTATATTGAGGTTAGTAAATAATCCTGATTTGGAAGCAGTCACGATTTTCTGGATGAAATGTAACACCAGTGCAGGTTATATTGTATTTTATGACAACTGGGAATAGGTAGTAATCCCAATAAATTTTAAATTGATTCTCATTCCCTTAACATTTGTGAATTAAGATATCAGTATGCTTGTTGCCTGTGTGTGTGCACGAATTGCACACTCAGGTATATGTCAGCACAAAACCAGGGCTAGGGTAAGCCTATGTTATACTAATCATACTGGTTATCTTCTCATGTGTTAATTTGGTTTTGCTAAGTGGGCGGCTTTTGGTGCGCTAATTTTCTGTGTATCTATATAAATCTTCCACCACAATTTTTTGCTAGACCCAGTATGTACGCTTCAGAAGTGAAAGTATTTCACTGGTATCAATAAATATAATATTGCTCCAATGTTTGCTATGCTAGTTTTGCTGGGTTATCTGTAGCGGTAAAAATATTCTTGAAATATTCTGCTGGGATATCTAAATAATTGTTATATATGACAGGAGACTTCTTTGAGGAGTATTATGTGAAGTTCTTAAGTAACCCATAAGCTTCAGGTCTAGAAACAAATGGGTTATACCTTGTGGCTTAGGCACCCGTAAACTTCATACTGTCCCGAGAGCTTGTATGGTGACTCAATCTTCATCTGTGTGTGTAAGGAGCTTTACAGAAAGAATCCAAGAAAAGGAGTGGGCAAGGGAATAGGGAGTGAGAAAAGCCTGTGACCAGGACGTGCTGCACAACAGCTTTGTCACTTGTTTTGAAGGAGGCTGCATTGTTTTAACCTTGTGGGATTTCTCATAATGACAGCGTATCTTTGCAATACCTTGTTTTCATACTAGTGGCTGAGTAGTCCAGTCTGGCCAGGGGCAGTGGTCCATGCAGCACAAGGGTATTTGCAAGTAAAAAAACCCAACCTTTTAGTCATAAAAAGGGTGTGTTCAGGAAAAAGAATAAGATCAAATGGAGACTGCTTAGTATTGGCTCAGGATTGGCATTTTTAGGGCTGTGATGGTTCATTTGTAATTATCCTTTAAACTTTTAAGATGCAAAATTAACTGCACATTTGTTTCTGGTTTAATTTTTGTCCAACATCTTGTGGAAAGACGACAACCAAATGGCAATTCAGATACTCCCATAATGGCGTAAGCACACATTGCTTTCCTGTTATATGCCCCTGGCCTATACAACATGTGCAATATGTTTCAAGTTTTGCTATCCATGCTTCAGTGTAATCTATCATAGAAGTCTTTTAAACTTATTCAGTTGGACTCTTCAAAATAAACTCTCTGCTCTTTCAAAATAAACATAAAACAGGCTTCAGATAATCTTGCTTTCTTTTGAGAACATAAACACTTTAAACAAGGTCATTCAGACCTTGCTGACAGCTGGTGTAAAGAAGAACTGGTGTGAACTGCATTCAAATAAAATTGATGCTAGCGTGCATCGTAGGGAAATCAGGCCCTTTTACTTAAAACTAATAGATGTACCAGATGCTTTGGTTGTTTATAAAACTAGGATGGAAATGCTGAAAGGAAGCAAGTGCTTAAGATTAGCACTTGGGCCAGGGGTGGTAGCTGATCCATCCGAAGATACGTTCTGCTCTGGGCTCACCTCGTTCCTCTGCCTCCGCCCATTGTGGTGTAAAAGCGGCACATGCGGTTGTCATACTGGGGGAGTTACAAGGTGCCTGGATCTGGAAAAGCACAAATGAGACCAACTGGTGCAAAAAAAAAAAAAAAAAAAAAAAAATCTATCAAATTAGATAAAATAAATCAAATTTATTTATCAAATAGTGCCTCTCTCTGTTGAGATGTAGCTCATTATTTGTACTAAATAAAATAAAAATAAATACTGAACAAAGCTGTCCATGAAGTCAGGGAACTTTTGTGTTTTTTCTCTGTGTAAAATCGTTGGGTGTAAATTGATGAAGCTCCATGTTTGTTGATGGAGCCAGAGTGTTGTACTCACATTGGCAGCCTGCCCAGAATTCACAGTGTACATATTTTTAAACTTATTTGATTCTCTTTTGCATTCCTCTCATTTGCATCAGAACACATATACAGTAAAACAGGTGTGAAAAATGGTATAGGGTTTTTTGCCAGCAGACAAAAGCCATTCATCTTTGTGAAGTTTCTGTGCCCTAGTGGGAATGGATCCTGTCCGGTTATTTCCTCAATCAGTCCAGTGTTTTTTCTTCTTCCTATCTTGCCCAGCTAGATTATACCAGACACTTGATATTCTCTAAGTCTCTAAGTGCAAATAAACTTGTTTTATAACCTGATCAATCCCCACCATGTAAATTTTTTAATGTTGTTAATCTCCCACTTTTACCTTGCCAATCAGTAAATATTATCCTAGCTTGGCATTTATCAGTTCTTTCTTTTCTTTCTCTAAAACATATTTCCTCTTCATCTCTATCTTTTTCTCCTATCACTCAAAAGAATATTTTTTTTTTTTCCTTCCTTAGTGGAACAGGGATTGAGAAAGGAAGGGTGACTCAGTAGTCCAGTGATGCTTATTTGTTCTTAGCAGTCTTGAAGTTGCAGTCAGACTTTTAAGAGTAATGCAAATGGTGGGGGAAAACACCAGTCGGAGGTACGTGCCTGGTGAGGGCTTTACACGAAGAAGATAGATTTTTTTTTTTTTTCTTTTTTTTTTTTTGGAAGTGGATCTAGGTGATGAATTTCTATGCCCCTGCAGAGCATTGTTAATTTGTGTAGGTAATTTATGCCT
Source organism: Buteo buteo (assembly GCF_964188355.1). Taxonomy (NCBI): domain Eukaryota; kingdom Metazoa; phylum Chordata; class Aves; order Accipitriformes; family Accipitridae; genus Buteo; species Buteo buteo. The sequence goes on along the minus strand of NC_134171.1, from coordinate 12,806,873 downwards.
GCCCACACAAGTCGGGTTACAGGATTGGGAGGCCTAAATTTTAATTACCTTGGAATTTTTTCATCGTTGAATAAACAGGGAAAATGGTGCTGGATAATGAAAGTCTTAACAACTTTTTACTAGTAGCAGCCATGTCTGGTTACACTGAGGAGGCGGAGGCATAAATCTCGGTGGAAGCATGTAGTTAGAAAACACCAGGGTGTGCTTCTCTAGTCAGCTATTTCTGATACTTTGCTAATTTGCTTATTAAGTAAGTGTTAAGGTTGGGGTAAATTGTATAGTTATTTGACTCAAAATAAGGTAGGGAAATAAACAGAGATTATATTAGCTGCCTCTTGAATATAAATTAAAATAACATATTGAGAAGGAACAGAGGATTTTTTGAGGTCTATTTTTAGAGTTTCTAAACTGCATTACATATTGAGAATACAGGTTGGTGGTTGTGTTAGGCCGCGTTAGCATAATGAAAAAACTGATACTGTGACTAAAACTTAAAATTCAGGTAATAAAATTATCTCCAGAAATTGTGCATATTTTGAAGATACTTTGCATACTAGCTTTGTTCCTGTCAGACTCCATACACATCTTCATCCAGGATGTTTACAGTATGAAGAACCTGAATCAAACAGACCATTTAGGATAATAGATACTTGAGTATGTGTTTTCATATGCTTTATAGACCAGTTTGTGTATAAATATATAGGTGTACATACTTTACAACCTCAGGTGCCTGCTTGCATATGTTGCATGCCTGCAGCTTTAGGTGTATGTACTTGAAACTTGCAATCAAATGTTTTAATTTTGAATTGGTAGCCACTAAGAAATTAATGCTAATACTTGTCTGTACACCTGATTTAATCCTAATAATGTCTCTTGGAAATATAAATATTTATTGTTATTCCATTTTATACACGGGACAACTGAGATGGTAAGTGATTGCTGAAGGTTATGCAGTGACTCAGCACTGTATGGCCATGGAATTGACTTCCAACCTTGTGCTTAGACTGGCTCAGAGTCCTGTTTCTGGTATGCACGCAGGCTTCCCCATCTTAGCTTGATCTAAGCAATGAATAATAGATGCTGCTGATGATTGCTAATAAAGTTTTGATTGCATAGTATCAAGCTGTAATGATATGGTAGTGCTAAAGCAACTTGCTGTGTAATTGCCATTGTTCCCAATGGCATCACCAAGTTGTTACTGCTTCACCACAGCAAAACAAATGGCATTATTTGATGTTAACTGCACAGTTAACTCCTGTTAGCATTGCATGCTGAACCCTAGGTAGGTCTGTTTCCAGAGATTTTGGGATAATTTGCCCCATGTTGTCAATAATGAACCATTAAATGAAGAAACAGACTTCCCCACCTGCTTAAATATGGTTGGATATGCTAGCTGAACTTCCTGGGACTTCTTACTCCAGATGGAGCGTGAGGAGGTGTCGTGGTTTCAGCCCAGCCGGTAACAAAGGACCACGCAGCCGCTCGCTCACTCCTCCCGCCCCGCTCCGGTGGGATAGGGAGGAGAATCAGAGGAGAGAAAAGGAGAAAAAAAAGCAAAACGGAACCTCGAGGGTTGAGATAAGGGCAGTTTACTAGGACAACAAAAAAAAAGAGAAGTTACAACAATAACAATGGTACTAATAAAAGAGTATACAAAAGGAGTGATGCACAGTGCAACTGCTCACCACCCGGAACCCGAAGCTCTGCCACTTCCCCCAACAAAAGTCGAGAGCACTCCCCCTGGCCCGCTCCCCATTTATATACTGAGCGTGATGTGACATGGTATGGAATAGCTCCTTGGCTAGTTCAGGTCAGCTGCCCCGGCTATGCCCCCCACCTCCCAGGTTCCTGTAAAAATTAACTCTATCCCAGCTGAACCCAGGACAGGAGGGAGCGAAGTCGCAGCGCTGTGCGAGGAGGTTGTGAGTCCAGGACAGCGTCTGGGCACCTGGAGGTGAGAGCAATTAGGTGAGCCTCACGGACAGCACGAGACTTGGCAAACCTCAAGCAGTCAGGCAAATCCTATCTTTAGCAGCACAGCTGTTTCTGTCTGCATCCACAAAAAGCCACGTATTCAGGGCAAGACCTGTTTGTACAAGCCCACTGGCCATCAGTAGCGATCAATGCACAGTGACCGCATGGTGCTTTGGCCATTTACACAAAGGTGCATGCCTACACTAAGGTTAAAATCCAGGCTACAAAGAGCAGGAGCAAGTAGATGCAGTGAACAACACACCACTCAGGAAAGTAAAATTTCCAGACCCTGTGTGGCTCACAGAGTGCGAGAAAATGAGTATGGGCATTTGTTTCCAAACTCTTTGGACTTGTAGGTGAAACTCATTTCACCTGTGTCCTGAAATTAATTTAAAAAGCAAAACAAAAAAAAAAAACAATTTAGAGTCTGGTGCCCCAGTAAAATTCTTTCTTGGTGTGAAGTGCTGCTTAATAAGTGAGCAACTATATTCTGCAGCAACTTGCACTTCCAGATGGTCTTATATTGTGGTTCTGCTTTGAAAAGTGACTTTGTAGAAATGGCCCCAAGGGATGGAGTTATTAAGTCTGTGATTTCCATATCAAATTTGCTCTCTTTCCAAGTGAAAACAAAAAAAGAAATGGCTTTCTAATTATTAGCCCAGTGAACTCAGCTTGGGATCTAATGTCTAGCTGTGCTTTCTCTGGCTAATGCATCATCCTGAATAATGCAGGTTCTGCAATCAAAATAGGCTGCCCTCAGTTATACCTGTGCAGCTCTTTTGTCCTCCTGTTATATCCTTATTTACATCTGTTCCACTGTGAAAAGGTTTTGGGCAGTACTGTTGAAAAGGCAGTCCTACAATTAGAACTTTATTTCTCTTATTGAACAACAGATTTTTATGTTCTCTTTGATCATATTTCCATATTCACCTAATAGCATTACAAAGACTTTCATTATCTTTGCTGCAATTTCTGTCTTGCTAATGTTCTACAGTGCATTGTTATGAGTTGAATTGTGCAGGAAAGTCTATTTTAGATTTATTTTGGACATTTAAAATGAGCCATAAAACCACAGTTAGAAAGTGAACGTAGTGGATTTGAGCCTATCAGCAATGTTTTATCATGGGTGTCAGGTAAGAAAAATACATAAAGACAAAGGAAATGAAAGGAACATGTCTTGATAAACCTTGGAATGTGCAAAATATTGAGGAGATGATTATTCCTGTTTTTAACAGCTGGTGGTACTGATTTAGGGACGTAAAGGGTGTCGATGTTGCAGCGTGCTTCTGTAGTGCGTGCTTTAATGGACACACAACCCACCATAGTCTTTCCTAAGACCAAGACCCATCACACTGGCAATAACCTTACTGTTACCTTGGTGCTGCACTCATCCTGTCACATGCTTTGCCTGTAGCTTTTGGCCATTAAATAAAGGAATGAACTTTGGTCATGGATGTTGGGAACATTCTCTGAGTTGTCACCTGTAGACGCCTCTGAAGGAGATGGGTCTTTTAAATGGCTCTCCAGCGCACGGGACTTAGCTTAAGGAGGTCCTTTTATGTCTGTCTTACCATAACAGCATTTAAAAAATATTTTTACATCTAGTATGTAGGTAACTGAAAAAAATAAATCCCCACAAGCAAGTAAAAGCTACCAAAGAAGTCTATCCAAAATTCTTTATTGAATATCTGTTGCACATAGATGAGTCCTGTGTCACAACTACTTTTCCAAGTCTTTGACAACTTGGAGTGGCGATGATGATTTCAGGTGTTGACACATTTCTACACTAGTTTGTGAATACACAAAGAATATATGAGATATAGATTAAGATCCAGTTGGAAAGCTGTGATTTATATAGTTAAGAAAAGGCTCTTGCCTGCAGTACACTTGGGTTTATTGGAGCTGGTTGCAGCATGGCTGCTGAGCATGTTAAATATATCTTGCAGCATGGGAATATCACTACATTACAGGTTGATTTCTTTTTTTCTTTCTCTTTCCCTAACCCTCCTTCTGGAAAAGGAATTAAATCATTGTGAGATGTAACTCATTATGAGCGAGTCAATTTATAAAGAAAGAATAAGCTTTTATTTTAAATGGTTTAAGAATCCTGTCCTATTATTTGAGTAACTTGAACCCAAGTCATAGAATTTCTGATTGCTTTAACTGGAACTGGTATCATAAACATTTTTTATAGGCACAGAGTGTGTGGGAATTGTACCACAGGTGCTTGTTTTAAGTAGATTCCTTTTGGCTGGGACTGACGGTAATAGAGTAAGCAATCTTTCCTACCCAAAACCCATCCAGGTCAGTAGCAGTAGGAAGTTCAAGAAAGCCACTTCACTGGCATTTCCTCAGATCTGTCATGGTATCTTATTGCATAAGCCTGCCTACAAGAAATTATCATCTTTCTTGCTAGTCTCAGCAGACAGGTTTAAGGTGAGGAGTAGATAAACAATGTCCTTCTATGCATTAGTTGTCTGTGGGGTTTGTAGTTTTATGTGTGTGTTGCTTTTCCCCTCCCTCCCAGCATAAAACAGGGAAGCTTGCGTTGGCACTGCCCACGATCCACTTCTATATGATCAAACCAAGAACTGCAATCTAAGAGCTTTTATTGTGCCATGATTCCTCTGTACTAAATTCATATAAAAACAGTTGAGCCATCAGCTTTTAGCTAATCAGAAGTACTCTGCTGCATTGTCATCCATTAACTCCCACTGTCAGCAGGCCAGCACAGCAGGGAGGTGCTGGGCCCGTAACCGAGGGGCAGATGGAATGACACCATATATATATTAAGCAATGTTTTCCTTTGCCACTCTGCAAAATGGAATAAATAAGAAACCACAATGAAAGCAGCTAGTTTCATTGCTCATCACATTTTTATGATGATGAATGAGGTATGAAAACCTGAATAGGATATATTTTTAAAACTGAAAAGGGCGAAGTCATGGCTTAGGGGAGCATATGGTGAGGTAGAAATGACATTGCACTCACCAACTAGTGATGCTGCTGGTTCCACCTTCAGCCTGCTGTGTGACCTTGTTTGAAGAACCTACTGTTTCAGTGCTTTCCTCCACTTGGTCTTTGCCCAATTTGTTTCTTTGGAATGTAAGTCATTTGGAGAACTGATTGTCCAAGTGCAGTGGGACCCCCGTCAATGCTGGGGCTGTATGAAGGAGCTGTAATGTTTAGGAATGTTTAATGTTTGTCTCCTTAAAGTTTTCGGCTTGAGCCGTGAAGGTCAGAAGACCATTAGCGAGCACTGACACAAGACTCATCTGAAAACACTTGCTTGTAGTTTCACTACAAGGCAGCTAATGATGAAGTGCCTTTTCCCAGCTGCTGTTTTGAAAATACTGTTTTGCAACCCCCTGTTGCTTCTCTTAGTGTTGGGCACCTTGTGTCACTGATGTGGTATGTGGCATGCGAGCAGCTTTGCTTGCTTCTGTAGTGTGTGCGGTCTGCCCTTGTGCATCCCCTGCGAACTGATTGCAAATTAATTTGGTTGTTGGGACTGAATGAATGAACAGCTGCATAGTTAATTATGCAGAATGGTATAGAAAACTGTAGTGTTAACGTTTTATACTCTCATTATCTCTGCGGTATGGAATATATTTTTCAGTGTGAAAATAACACAGGCAATATTTCCCACATAACTTATTTATTAGGAGCTCTGTATTGTTAGGCAGCTTTCTCTGCTTTAATTTAGTAGGGACTGGGACAATTAAAAACTCCATACAGGCCAGTTTTTAAAATGTAAATATAATCTTATGTGCTGAAGAATTTGGGGGTGTGGGTGGTTTACAAAAATTAAACCCATTTTACAGTAAGACTTAAATGTCTTGATTAATTTTTGGTGTTCTGAAATACGGAAGGTTAGCTGAGAGTTTTTCATTCTTCTCCTTGCAACCTGTCATTGAACAGATGACTGATAAGTAGTCAATTAGTCAATTGAATTTCTGTTCCAGCTACTTTTGAGGGATTTTTGTTTGTTTGTTTTGTTTTGTTTTCATATGATATTTGGTTTTGTCCCTTCCTACTTCTGCTCCCCCTCTTTTTCCCCTTGGCATCATTTCCTCCTATTGCATATAGAGCAGGGATAACAACTTATTTTGCTTCAACAAATAGCTATTCTTGAGCTAACTTTCAAAAAAATATTTCATTTTCTTACCAGTTTTCTCTCCTAGTGGCCTTTTCTTACTAGCTTTTACCCTCCCTCTTTCATAGGACTGAGTTTCTTTCTCTTCCAGGCCTGACTTCTCCAGACCAGACTGGAGAAGTTGCTTTTTGGATGAGGGGTTAAGTGCCTACCAAAAGTTTTTGCATTTTTGCCTTACGTGTCAGCTCCAAGGCTGGCTGTTGAAGCTGTTCCAGAGCTGACGTCCTTCTGATGGCAGGGCTTTTCCCCTGTACTTGCTTTGACAGACTGTAGGTATTTCCATGACCTGTGAGCACATTTGATGCCAATTTTCTATCATAGGATCTGAAATTGTAATTTCAGTCTGGGGGTGGGGGGAAATACCTGCTATCACCTATTTGTTGAAAAGCACCTGTCTGTGTTAATATATTTTTTTCACATCTGATACGCACTTTTTTTGCCAAATGGATATTGTTTTTCTTGAAGAGGGTGCATGCAGTTTGAATTACGCCCCTTGATAAAAAGGCATTGCAGTATCAGTGAAATACAGCCACCTCTGGGCAAAAGCCAGGGAAACAAGTAAAGCAGACACGCAGTAAAGTGTGCTTTCTTAATATCAGAAAGACTAACAGTTCAGCTCAAAAGGATCTACATCATTCAACCTTTTGATATCCAGTTTTTCAAGCTTTCCTTTCTGGCAGGAAGAGGATGTATGGTCGTGCTTTCTGTATGATTCACATGGTTTTCTGTAACGCTGATCTGTCCTTAGGATCATTGGCTGTTCTGAAGACTTCAACATAAAATGGTAACACATGGGAGAGAAAATGATTTTAAATTTTACTCTCTTCCAAGAATTTGGAGACTTATCACTGCTTTATCTTAATTCTTACCATATGCTGTCCAGTCCTTAATTTTGTAATGTCTCTTTGGGATAGAATTTAAAAATAAAGTTGTGCTGTTCTGAAGTACAGTGGCTGGAGTTTGAGATTTCTCTCCCTTTACCCTACCCGTAGGCAGTGTCGGTACTAAATACTGGACTCTCAGGTTTCAGTAGTTTTTAATTTGCTTTTTCTTCAGCCTGACACATAAAATTAGAAAAATAGCAATATTTTAGGGTTTAGCCTCATTTAAAAATAATTGGAAGCAAAATATACATGTGATGGAGTTTGGTATGTGTGATGATTTCAGGTGCATAATACTTAAGCTCCTGGTGCTATTTTGGTGCAATTTTCAGCTTAGCTCAGACTGCTTTGTGCTAATGGGAAGGACACATGAGTAAAATATTATTCCTCTGTGCTGTGAGAGGGCAGCGCTTTCTGGCAAAGGGCAGAAGCCCAGAGTGAAAACTCGCATGCCTCGGCTTTCCATATGACCTCAAGTGAATATATGAATCTGTCGGTGTTCCAGAGTGGAAAGCGTCCAAGAAGCGCATATTTAAATAAAGTTAAAGAAAGAAAGAAAGTTAATTATTTAAAGATCAGAAAAGTATGTTACAAATATGCTGCATAAAGCACCATGACCTATAACAGCATCACCTTAATAGGTCACAGTTAGAGGAGACCTTGACTCCTTGCTTTATATACTTCAGGTACAACATCTCTTAACATGCAGTGGCATGTGAAATGTAGGGTTGGATTTGCAAGAACTTCACAGTGGTAATAGGACTTAGCTTTTCAAAAGCATGTTAACATTTGTAGAGTACTTCAATAAGTAAATATGAGTAAATATTTAAGTATCAAATTATATTTGATTTCCATGTTAACTGCCAGTCTTGGTACTTCCAAATGCTTGAGTTTTTATAAAAAATTTTGAGATTTCATCTTGGGATTTGATACACGTTGATGTTATTATAATAAACATTATTATTTCTTTTTTCTTTACCATGTTTGGCAGGGCTGGGAATAGGACCTAAGTTTTCTGATTCCCAGTCCATCACTTACATAACTGCTTTACTGGGAAGTTTTTCCATATTGCATACATTCCAAGAATGATTTTGGTTGCAAAGGAGCTCTGGTGGTCATCAAGTACAACCCCTGCTCAAAGCAGGGCTCTCTGCAGAAGTTAATCTGGTCGCTCATGGTCTTATCCTGTCCAGTTCTGAAAATCTTCCAGGTTGGAGATCCCACAGCTTTGCTGGGCAACCTCTGCCCATGCTTTGCTGCTCTCATTGCGAGGGGTTTTGTCAGCTGGAATTTCCCACCTTGCAGCTTGTGCTTGCCATCTATTGCCTTTTCACTGTATACCCTGGTCCTATCTTATTTATAACCTCCCTTTAGATACTGAAAGACTGAAATCAGATTCCCCATTAGCCTTATTTGCCAGACTAACCTACCCCAGCTCCCTCAGCCATTCCTTGTACATCATGTGCTCCACTTCCCTCACCATCTTAGTGACCCTCCTATGGACTCAGTCCAGGTTGCTGATCTCTCTGTTTCATGAAGTGACACAGAATTATTTTATCCTGTTTGTAGAAGTGGGATGATCTGTCCTCTAGGGGTCCCTCTCTGCTGCTGTCCCCACATAAAATAGACTGTGCTTGGGTGAATGGTTTAGAATAGTTACCTTATTTATTTGAATATACAAATAAGTGTGAAAATCACTAAATGCTGACATCATTAACAGGGGAAATTCCGTTCTGTAAAAATTACATAGACACCCAAGTCACTTCACCTCTTGAAAAAGATAACATTGGTCTTGTTTGCACTGAACCTCTCAGCATAAGAACAGCGGGGATGCCAGCATTAACTTTTTGTCCTCACTTTTGTTATGCAGTATGAATTCTTGATAGGTTTTGATTTAGTTGCTGGTACATTATTTATGACAACTCTTGGCTGCAGCTACTGTAATCCACGAACCAAAGCCAAGCCTATTGTTTCTAGTCGTAGAATTGTAGTTTGTTGTAGAGCAACTCCCAGGTAATTAGGCAGGATGTGCTGTAATTGGTTGTAACATGGGCTCTTCTAAATATAGCATTAATCAGACTGAATGACAGATTAAAGTTTGGTGGTTTTTTTTCTTTTGAAGACTTGTCTACCACAGGTAAACATTATTATGGCCACAAACGTTAGGAAGATTAATTTTGCCAGGAAAGGAAGGAGAATTATGTTGGTGGGTTTTTTTGTTGTTTTTGTTTTTTTTTAATGATCCTTCACTTAGAAGAGAGTTCTTTTAAGTGAGAATATTGAAATGTGCAGAGCAGTGTTTTTGAAGGCAAGAATTCATGTACTAATCCTGGGATGTGGGTAAAGCTAAAGTCTTATTCAAAGAGTGGACTTCATACAGCGGTTTTTACTACTGTTGGATTTATGAAGTTTTGGACAATTTTGAGTCATCTTTATCTTGTCCTGTACTTTTGTACGTGTATATTCTTGATTGACAGGGTTTCAAGGATCAAATGCAGACACCTGAAATTGCTGGAGTAAAAACAACTGATTACTTTAAAAAGTGATTATGAACTGAGAAGAACTTGTAAGAGGCGCAGGTTGGTGGATTTCTTGTCTTTTGGCATCTTCCCATCAAAGCTGGTTCTTTTGTGGAGTATGTGATGGATACAAGTTAACTGGAAACAATGTAAAGGAAATGGGTTGAGATTCAGCATTAGCTCTGAAAATCACAGTACCCACCCCAAAATCTATGAGAAGCTAATGGATTTGCCTCACTTAGTGCAGCAAGCTTGTAAAACAGTCTTTGCCATGAGAACAGTCAGAACTGCGGATGGGAAAAAAAAGGGAGTCGAATGGCATTTGTTCCGTTGAAGGTTGTTCCCTTGAACATGTTATTTTGTCATAGTGTTTTGTTAGGAGAGAAATTAAAGAGCCAAAGCTTTTCTCGTTTATGATTCTGTCCTGTTCTGAATCTATACGTTCAGTTTCACTGGCTAATGGGGAATGGTGTTTATGAAGAGGCTCCAGTCTGTTCTCTCGCAGGTGGCAATGCAAAGTGAATTATGGTGTCACACATTACAAAGCAAGTGTTGGGATGACACTGAGGCAGAGCCTCAGACCAGACAGGGGTTATTTCAGTTTTTGTTTTGCTCCACAGAGTGCTGCATATTCAGTATTTATTTTTCCTTTGCACCCTCTCTATAAAATTCCCATGAGAAGTAGCAGCTGTTGTTCCTGCCGCGCTCGCAGTGAGCTGGATTTTGCCAACAGCAAGTCACAGAGTTTTTTTTTGTACCAGAAAACAGTCACTCCAGAAGAAGTGAACTGTGTGGTGTCACCCTTGGGGACAAGCTAACCCGCATGGCCCTCCACCTTCTCTCCTTGAAAACAAACCATATTTTAGGGCACAAATGCATGTGCCCTACTGAGGGACAAGGCAATAAATTGGCGTAACTGGTGTAAAGAGTGCTAGTGCTTTTGCAAGCAGTGGGGCTGTCATGATTTGCATAGGTTACAAGTCAGGTCCTAAAACTAAACAATAGACTGTAACTGCAGTTTGTACCAATTGTGGATATTTTAAAGCAAACATTTGAGGAGTGCAGTGTTACTTATTATGGAAGTAGTAATCGTCTGTTCCCATTCTGTTTTCCCTCTGCTTGCTAGCCTCTGAGGAGGCATTCCTTTAATCACTGGAGTATCTGTTCCACAGATGAAGCCCTGCAGCAGAAAAGGGGTTAAACTTGAGCTCAATAGCAGGAACTTTCTCATCCTGACAGTTCGCACAGCAATTTTTTTTGCATCACAAAGCATTTTCATCTAGGCAGAAACTGGGTGATCTTACTTGGGGTGGGAGAGTAGGAAGACGGCAGTGTCAGTTGTGTACAGGTTAGAGTATTCTGAGTAAAAACTGTAGGCTTGAAAGGCCTCGGGCTTCCTCCATGCATCTGATGATGATTGTGTTGGTTTGGACATTAAAATGGAGAGAATTGGCGTGTTAGAACAAAGTCTCCTCATCCATTTATTCTCAGCTCCCTGATGTATTCTTTGCTCTGTCACAAGCAAGGATCTTTGTTGAGTGTCATCCCTTATCATTCATTTTGTCACTTAGTGTAATGGGCAGAAGATTTCGAGGAGGCACACTGGAGGCAAAGTGGCTCTGGAGTAGATTCTTGGCTCCTGGTTTCCTTCTGCATTTAATAGCAAATGGCAAGAGTCCCAGTGTTGAATCAAGTCCTTCTCCCCCCAGCCAGGCTTAACTCAATCCTGCCTAGGCAGCTGAATGGCAGCAAGACAGCTGGTTGCAGAAAGGCAATAGTTTCTGTCTGTCACAGTGTGCTCACAACACCTGGCTTAGCTCCGTATTGAAAACAAGTGAATGGATCAGCCCCACCTCTGCTTAAAGATATAAATATCAAAATGTAAGCATAAGAGATCTGATTGCCTCCAGCTGTCTGGGGCCACTGCTCAGAATTTGATCAGTGGTAGGGTGCACACTTGGTGTGGCATCTGGTGCTCTCATACTTTATTTAAAACTCAGCACATGACTTACCCAGAGTCTTGTAAGACTCACCAAAGCTGTTATCATGTGCCTTAAGTTGGTCACTGTATTTTTCACATGCTAAATAAATTAACACAGTATTTCCATAAATGAGAAGTCATTACTGATAACTCACCTAATTTTCAGAAAGTGGATGTTCAACAATTTCCAGTTACCAATTTCTTCCTTCTGAGTACTCAGAATGGGAGTTACCCCAAATTTTTATCATCTTTGAAATTAAATGGTGAGATGTCCTTGAGAAAAAACATTTGATAAACAAACAAAGAAAATGTACTATTGATAACGTTTTGTGTTTTAGTTACTGAGCACCCTGAACTCTTGGGATCCAGTAAGGATAACAACTGTTTTGTTTATGCAATAGAACAAGAAGTATCACCAGAAAGAAATTAGAAGTTGAACTGGTTTTGTTGATTTCCACTTTGGTTTTCCACATCTTTACCGAAATTCTGCTTAAGCTTTTTTCTTTAGAAATTAGTCTGGGAGTTATTGAACTGATATATTCTGCATCACTGATTCTTTTCTGTATCACATTCTGGGAGTTTGCTATCTTTTAAAATTGAAATTTCCTGATACTTGTTCTCTGTTTGATGGGGTGGGGGGAAAGCACTGTGCAGTATCGATAAGGCACGGGTTAAATATATTAAAAACTGGTTAATTCACAGATCTTTTAAATTAAATCAACATTGAGTAATTGTAACTACCTAGAGTTTAGCAGTGATCAGTATCAGCCTTGCTTCTAGTCAACATTTTAAGCACTTATCTGGCAATAAATACAAATCATTGCTGATGACAGTTATGGGTGACAAAAAAGAATTGACAGCATTATGAGGACTGGACTGACAGAAGAGCTTTAAGTTGGCCCATTAAAACCAGGTTCAGCTTAATGGAATGCTATTTATCTGGGAACAAGAAATGTAGGATATGATGTACAAAATATGTTGGCATATGGTGGAAAATCATGACGGTAAAAAGGCTCAGGGGATCAGAGAGGCAACCTCCATGGTTGTGTCTTCAGTAATTATGAACTTCGTGTAAACTGCACTCATGAGTAGAGACAAGAGCATTATCTTGCTTTCTGTGTACACTGCTGCAAGGGTGATGCTGAAATACATCAGGGCCTCTTGTCCATACATTCAGATGCATGTAGAAAATGGAAGAGAGTCACAGGAGCATCTGAAAGCTCGAGAAAATGGCCTGCTGCAAGAGATGCACAGAGTTCAGTCTTTCAGCTTACCAAAGGAATGTAAAGGGCTCTTTAATGTAACGGTTAAGTTTACAACAGGGCTTGATGATTGCTCTGCTCAACCCTAAGTGACCCTGGATGTAGGCAGTAGGCTGCAGGGAAATGACAGCTCTGTCTATTCATTTGTTTTCTCTTTTTGATATCCCCCATCTTACCTGTTTTGACCAAAAATGCCTTTCTGACTTCTTGCTCCTTGGCCAAACAGATTTCTCTGTAAACTTTCCTTAAAAAAAGAAAGGCAGGCAGTAACTGCTCTGTTGGGTGGGCATATTCGTTCTCTGATTGTTTCTGCAGGGGTGGAACAGAGGCAAGGAAGGCCAAAGAGTAGTAAGAGGCAAGTAAGAAAATAACTACCTGGAAGAAGTCATCGCTATCCTTTACAAAAAGTTTTCTAACATTTTGACCTGCCAAAGATACTTTTTAAACAACATTAACTTAGTTTATAAATGTCATCCCACTTACAAATTAACAGTACATAGCACCAATTGTGCATTGAAAGAGTTGGTGATCTTGGTCTGACTGCTCGCAGCAAAGTTGGTAAAACGATCAGGAGCCCCACCAGAGTCAGTGCTGATCTGTGGTCCTGTAGGCAGCGGCAGCAGAAGGACCAGGGAGCTGATACAAGCGTAGCCATGAAATATGCTCTTCTTGGATGTGGATGATTCAGATCAGAGCTTCGGCCATTAGCACAGTGATTGGTTTTGTTTTCTTGTCTGTTTAGTTTCATCAGTATTCGGTTTTGAAACCCTGAAACCTCGTTAGTCGATCCTTTTAAAGACCACGTGAAGTAAGAAAGTATCACTACGTCTGTACAATAGAGAGACAGGAGGGAATCCAGACTCAAGCATGGGTAATGTTCACTGAGAGCCTGCGTAACTAAGGTGTCTTAGCAAAATGCAATGTGTACACACTTCTGTGTGCCTTCAGGTGCCTATGTACTCTCAGGCTTTGGGATTTCCTTCTGAGAGTAGAGGCAAGGATATTATTCCTATTTTGTTTGCTTCTCATCCACGTACTCTGTCACTTTGAATAGGAATATTTCCCCAAGAGACCGTTAGCTAAAAGGAAACAAGATATTTCAAATTGAAAGGTTATCAGCAAATGCTGCATGAATGAAAACGTTAAATGAGTGAATCTCCCGCATGTCTTCTCTGTCACTGCTGCTTATAGGAACTCCCAAGAAAGAGACAAAATGCCCAATGGCTTATATTGGTGGCATTTAACAAGTTGAAATACTCTAATTACCCACGTACTTGTTAGGAGAAGGGGTTCGTACTTGGAGGGAGAACTTACATGGTTCAGAAACACTATAAATTGGTAAACATGGATTTTTTTTTTTTTAGGTTTAAATAGAGATGTTATGAAATTATGTTAGACAGCTTGGATGTGGGGCATTTCTCTGAGTGGAGAATGTATGTTTTTGGTAGATTTTAATGGTCAATTTGAGTAGCATCCACGCCGGTTAAGCAGTCGTCTCTAATTTGAAAAAGTTATTTAAGTTTTGTTCTGAATTGCACTGTTACATTTAGATGGATTGAAAATTATTATAATTTAAAATGAATGGGCAGGAAGGGGAAAAATAAATCAAGATGAATTCTCTATTGGAGGATATGGTTTTGAAAACCTATATATACTATAAATACCCTCCAAAACACCTTGTACACGCAGAGAAAGCTTTTTAGGACATTATTGTTTTACTAAAAACTTCTACATTTTCCCCTTTCTTGCGATTCTTTTTTTTTTTCCTTCTTGCTATCAGATGAGGAGTGAGCGAAGGTGAGAATAAACTTATTGAGTATGGTGAGAGTCAGAATGATGTAGTATAAAGCAATATTAGAGTCCTTCTCAGCTACACATTCATCATTTTCAGCCCTGTATTCTTTGAATTGGGATAAGGAGCCATTGGGTCCTTATGAGTCAGCTCCAAGCACCTTCTCGTTTAGGAGGAAGATAAGGAAGAAAAATAGATTCTTCAAATAACATAACCTCCATTTAAGTCCTGTGGAAGTTATATTAAAAGGAGAATCACTCCCTGGAAAGCTTTTGCAATGTGAGAATTGAATTTAACAGGCTAAGCTTTCCGTGATAATAATTGCACAGCTAAGGATGATGCAAATTTAATGGCTCTAATCAGATGAGGTGAAACAAAGCAAACATTAGGTTTATGCTTTAATTTGTGATTTGCTCTACTGTTAATTCTTCCATGCAAGAAGAAAGGTATGTTATGTTTTGTTCTTTTTTTTTCTTTTTCTTTTTTTTAACCTGGAAAGCTTTGGAAAATATTAATCAAATTGCATGCTCTTCATTAACATAAACTGATTTCAGCTAAAATGATACATTTTACAACATTTAAATTAAAATAGTTTACTGAAAATTATCATCTAGAAAATGAGAGTGACCATAGCAGGTCACAACAGAGTACTGAGCTGGACAGTCCTTCATCTCTGCCAGTAGCTCATACCAAATACTTATGAACTGTAAGAAAAGGACACAAGTCTATAGTGGAGTTTCACAGAATCACATAATGATTGGGGGTGGAAGGAACCTCTCAAGATCATCTAGTCCAAGCCCCCTGCTCAAAGTACAGTTGACTATAGCAGGTTGCCCAGAACCATGCTCAGCTGGGTTTTGAATAACTCCGAGGATGGAGACTCCAAAACCTCTCTGGGAAACCTGTGCCAGTGTTTTACCCTCTTCACATTAAAAGGTCTTTTTCTGATGTTTAAATGCAAATTTCTGTGTTCCAGTGCATACCCATTGCCTCTTACCCTGTCACTGGGCATCACAGAGAAGAGTCTGGCTCAGTTTTCTTTGCAACCTCCCCATCAGGAGTTTATACGCATTAATAAGCTTCTCCTTGAGTCTTCTTTCACCAGGATAAACACTCCCAGCTCTCTCAGTTTCTCCTCATGTGTCAGATGCTCCAGTCCCTCAACCATCCTTGAGGCCCTTAGCTGACATGCTTCAGTATGTCTGTCTCATACTGGGGAGACCAGACTTGGACTTAGGACTCCAGACGGACTCACCGGTCCTGAGTGGGAAGGATCACCTCTCTCGACGTGCTGGCCATGCTCTTCCTAATGCAGGCCAGGAGGCTGTTGCTGTTCTTTGCTGAAAGGGCACGTTGCTGGCTCACGTTCGACATGTTGTCCACCCTTGTTGAGTTTCATGAAATTCCTGTCAGCCCATTTCTCCAGCCTGTGGAGGTCCCTCTGAATAGCAGCACAGCCATCTGATGTATCAGTCACTCCTTCCAGTTTTATATCATCTGCAAACTGGCTGAGGTTACAATCTGTGCCATCATCTAGGTCATTAATGAGTATACTGAGCAATATTGGCCCCAGTGTCAGCCCATGGGGTACATTACTAGTGCCTCAACTCCACCTGGACTTCGTGCTGCTGATCACAACCTGCTGGGCCTAGGATTTCAGCCTACCTCACTATCCACTTTACCTAGCCCATACTTCATCAGTTTGTCAATTAGAGTGTTATGGAAGATGGTGTCAAAAGCCTTGCTAAAGTCAAAATAAACAATATCTACTGCTCTCCCCTCATCCTGTGAGCTACCTAGAAGGTTATCAGTTTGGCTAAGCACGATTTTCCCCTTCATAAATCCATACTGACTACTCCCAAACCTTCTTGTTCCTATATGTAGAAATGAGTTTCAGGATTATTTGCTCCATCCTTCCCAGGGATGAAGATGAGATGCATATCCCTGTAGTTCCCCAGATCCTCCTTCTTGCCCTTCTTGAAGGTAGGAGGAACATTCATTCTTCCTGAACACTCTTCAAGCCTCTAACAATTTTTGACTCAGGCAGTTCCTGAGCCTGAGGTGCAATCCCTTTGTTTAATATCCCTTCAACGCCCCCCCCACCCCCCCAACTCTGTGGTTCCTTTTTTTTTTTTCCCCTTTAAGTTTGGGCACATTTTTTTTACCGCAACTGTGCATTATGATAAAACACATCCTCAACTTTTATCCTGTAAGCTTTTGATTTTATGAACACTACAGTTTTTGGTCCTTGAAGAGAAGTCGTTTCATTCTTTTGCTTGCCCTTGTCTGTCGTATGTGTATTTCTTGTGCTTCCCATGTGTGCTGTTTGAGGTAAGTAGAGCAGTATTGAACACAGTGTTAAAGGTAAGGGCAGAATGAAGGGGCTAATACAGTGCTATACTGGCATTTTCCATTTGGTTCCCTGTTACCTTCCTAAAAATTTCTGAATTTATTTGTTTTTTCAATTGCTGTTGAATGGCAGATTGATGTTTTTATGGTACTCTGCATCATACCGCTCAGGTACCTTTACAGAATGGTAGTAGTTTGTGCAAAAGCCTTCATTTTGTATGTAATGTTAAAACATCCCTTTAAATTTATCTACTATGAATTTCTTTTGCCATTTTAATGACCAGTCACTCAGTATCATGAGGTTCATTTGCAACTTTTCATGCTATCTTACTTGATATTTGTCTTCATTTTGCTCCTTTGAATGATGTTGTGTTATTCACTGACTTTTGTCACCATCTGCCCCTGTTTCTATAATTATGAATACGTTAAATAGGACTGACCGAAGTATCTTGTGGGACTCCTTTGATGACTTTTCTCAACAGCAAAAATGAATCAAACCTTATGTTACCCATTTTTAGAATAATTATTTCTCTAAATGAAGACCTGTCATCTCGTCCTCTTATCTTGTAGCAATATAGTTTCTTGAACACATTTTGTGGGGGATCTTTCAGAAGGATTTTTAGAGTAGACTATTTGGTTGAATTTTCCTTTTTATATATTCATTGATTCTGTCAAAACTGAAGACATTAATGAGTCATGCATTCCCTCTCCAAAGTCATGTGGACTCTCACTTGGTACCTCTTATTTCTCCGTGTGTCAAATTACAGAATTGGAATAGTTTTTACTAATTTGCCTAGTGCTGACATCAAACTTTACTGCCCTGAAGAACCTCTCTAAATTGCTCTTGGAGACCTTAAAAAAAATTGGAATCCATATTTGCAATGTCGCTTTCTCTAATGCAAACATTATTTTAAATGAGAAGACACTGCAATTAATGGCTTAGTGATTTCATCCTTGAGTTCCTTTAGAACATTTGGATGAATACCATCTGGTTTGGGTAGATGAGTAGTGTTGACTTGTGTAAAATGTCTTTCACTGACACTTTAATATGAGACATATCTTAATACAGCAACAGCAAAGAGCTCTGACATAGGAACCTTTCAAAGCAGCTCCAGGGTGAACAAAGATGCAAAATGTTAGTTTGCTTTCTCTGCTGTGGCTTCGTCTCTGGATGCTCTTTTCTCACCTTGCTCATGTGTTGGCTCCACAGATTGCTGTGACAGGCTTCACATCTTTTGGTAGGTTGATAGAAGATTTATTATTAGAGTGTAAACTTTTTCAAGTTGTGTTTCAAAGGTTTTTATTTTGGCCTATTGCATTATAGTGTTATCCTTCTGAGGATTACCCCCCCCCCCCCCCCCCCCCCGCCCCATTATCTTCAGCTGGACAAAAATTCAACTTGTTAAAGTTGTCTGTCTTTCTTCAAGTAATGTTTCTTTTTAATCATGCCTTTTTTTTCTTTGGTCCACTTCAGGTAGTATGCACTCGCACTGAAATTCAATCTCATGCCTTTAAAAAGACATTTCTGATATTTTACCTATATCATTGCTTCTTTTAGCTTTCCTTTTTTTAACCAAGCTTCCTCCTTTTTGTGCAAGAATCCTGTTGAACCCACTCCCATTGTGGATATTTTGGCTTCCTTGCTTATGCACAGATGTTGACTCTACGTCCATGCTGATCGTGATTGCAGAGTGACTCACTGACAGCCCTGCTGAGATGTGGTGAAGAGTTGCTTCCCCTTGGAGTTTCCTGGCTAGCTGCTCATGAAGAAGGGTCTGCAAATTTGCTCTTGGCATCGTGCCCCAAAATAACATTTAAGCAATCTACGTGGGGTTATTGAAATCTCCCATTACGGCTGTGTTTCCTGATCTTGCAGTTGTTGAGTTCACGAAGTAAATCAGAGTCACTGCTCCCATCCAGGCCAGCCCTGTGGTGGTATGCTAAATACTGCATACTGCACTCCCAGCCCTGTGTGGGACTGAACTTGAGTCCACAGGCATTGCGTGTTACTTCCTACAGTTAACTAACTTACTGGTTTTAGCTTTATGCTTTTCCAGAGGGATGATACCATTGCTATCTATTCTGTTTTGTCTATATTCCCTAAGCCCCACCCAGTATTTAAGCAATTTACTACTTTCTTGGATATCTAACATGATATATAGAAGGACATTTACTTACTTTATCCTCTGGTTTGATTTTCTATTTTTTTCACGGTTGCTTAAAAGGAACTTTCTTTTATGTGACTGCTTTTAAACATCTGCTATTTCAGATTTGCCAACATCTCTCCTGTTCTTTGCCTAAGAATACAGTGTTTGACTCCCTTCTCAAAAAGACACATTGTCCCAAACTGTGTGCCCTTTTCCACCTTTCAGCATTCTTTTTCTATATGTCTTTTCTTAATTTGCTTTCCTGTCATGTGGCTATAAACATTATTGACTTCAAATCTACTAGTAAGTAGAAAGAGGAGAGGAAGAAATCCGCATTATTTTTTTGGTTAAAAAAAAAAAAAGCAAGTGATGCTAAATATTATCACATACATTAAATTTTTTTATTATCAATCTATTTTGGGGGGCTCTTTTATTTTCTCTTTTTCCTATGACTGTGAGTTTACACATTGGAGATGTCAAAAATGAAGCAGTACTACATTTCTTTTTTAGGGAAGAGGATCCTTAACTCAAAAGCATTCCTGCTTTTCTCCCTCACTCCAGTGGCTTCCCTGGGAAAATTCTCACTAAGAGCGAGGAAGCCTTTGTAAAATCCTTGGCCATGTGTTTTGTGTACATTTGTCATCTGGCCTTTTCCTTTTTTCTTTTTTCTTTCCTTTCTTTTTTTCTTTTAGTTATACATATTTGGTATAAAACCAAGTTGAAACTAACCAGAATTCAGAGGCTTTGACTTCTCTGGTGAATAAAAACAAAGATAGTGCACATGAATAAAACAGACTTTGCATGTCTGCAGCAGCTTCCCACACTCCTTCCATCTAGCAGCCAACACTTTCTGTTGGCTTTTCAATTAAAGCTCTATGCATAGGGACAGATTTGCATCATTTAAAATAAAACTGCTGTTTAATGCCTCATAGACATCACCTCCAGAACATTATTATTTGTTAATTTTTACGGCTAAAAATCAGCTTAGTCATCTGGATTGTAGTTTATCTCACTACCACTTGTGCCTATAATAGATCCTGCCTGTCTGTGATTTGAGCAGTGATGTTTGGTAGTCCTTTCCTTGCCATCTGTGCCTCTTGCTTCTGCCTTCCCCTTTATAGGGAGACATTTCTTATGTTCTTTCACTCGAGAAGAGATCTCTCCCCATCTTCTCTCACCCATTTTTTTCATGGTATTTTAAAACGTAAGCAGAAGTGTTAACAACAGGAGATCAACATTTCTAAGAATAAATACAATTCTTGGTTGTTTCTAAGAGGGTAATTGTGGATCAAATTTCCTAGAAATTTTGTAAGGTTTTCATGCATTTCCAAATATGAGTTCATATATTTTTGAGAAAAGGGCTCCCCCCCCATTAGTAAAACTCTGTCCATGACCTTCCTGTACAGTGGAAGGTCCTTTTCTTGCTAAGGAGCCCATTACAAGAACAAGTCTTTGTATCAGACCTGTCAGGAAAAGAAGAGGAGGAAGCCTTGGCCCCTTGTCCCTGCATATCTTTCATCAGGTGTATTCTATGTCTGAGGAAGAGGAGAGGATAGCAGGAGCTGAAAACTTGGGGGGGGGCGGGAAGAGAGGTGGGAGGAATTACTAGGAGACTATTTCATACTTTCTGTCTTTGTCCCCAGAAAATACTAATATACAAAATATAAATAAGAGCTGCATGCCACCTAAACAGTGTGTTAAGGCTTATTAGATTGTCAGCTTGTGTACATCATCTCAACTGTGTGTTTTTAGGGGGGGTATAGGGCTGCACGAAGAGCCTACTTGGGAATGTGAAGTGCTTTGTAAGCAAGGACTGATTGTCCTTCCTTTGGGGTTTTGCACTGTTCCTCATCATCAGGACCAAAAAAAGCTCTCCTCTAAATGCTTTTTAATGGGCTTTTACTGCCACTGTCAGTGGTTTGGGATGGGACTTCAGGATGTGCCAGGTATATACAGAAAATGAACTTGTCTGCCATGAGGTGGAAATCTGTTCTGTCATTCCGCAGTGGAGCTGTAATCACTTCAAGCTGTGATCTTGTTGGACCCCATCACCAAGCGAGCAGGCCTAGGCCAGGCTTCCCCACTGCTATATCAAACCCCCAGCGACTTGCTAAGTGTAGTAGGGAGAAGAGGAGGGCACCGAGTAACTGATACTGCCCCTCTGAGTGGCGAAAATTGATGCTAGTGCTGTCTCTTTGATAAGGCACTAAATAAAATCTTTAACTTCTGTTGTTAGCAAGCCAGTCATTATAAAAGGAGAGGACTTAACCCTGTTATCCTGGACGCACTTCAACTGCTACATGCACATTTTTCAGACTTTGTAAAGATGTTGCTCAGAGGTAATGGTGATGTGATACTCTGTGTTTGTATATGTGCGTTTCTGTATTTAGACGTATACTGTTTAAAAGAAATTAAATGTGCTCTCAAACAGAGGAAATACCAAGTACTGAAGAGCTTTACACTCTAACAAAAAAAGGCATGAATAGAATCAATGGGTAGGAATTGAAGCAAGAGAAATTAAAATTAGAAATCAGGCACACGTTTTTAAGTGGAAGCATAATTATGTGCTGAAACAAACCAACCAGAGTAAGTGATAGATTCCTCTAGTCAAGACTGGCATTTAGAAAGACACACTTTGGTCAGAGAAGAGTTACTGTCCTCTTGTGTAGCTATACTTGAGTGAAATGCTCTGGCCAGTTTTATGCAGCAGGTCAGGCTAGAGGCTTTAATGCTTCTTTGCAGATTAAAACTAAGTGAATCTAAATACTAACAGTATTGCTGCGAGACAGATATATCTAAAACTGGAAAACAGCAACCTTATTAAAATGTAGAGGGGCAAGTGTTGAAGGAAGGTTCATGTTAAATTCCTAGTTTAAATTCCTAATTTCTAGCTGTTTGTAGTATGATTTTTAGGTTTGGTTGTTTTTTTTTTTTTCCTTCTCATGGGCATGTTCTTTACCTGTGTTGGCAAAGAATTTGAATGTAGAACAGCTTTATAAGTTGGGATCTAACTGCTTTTCTTAATGTACTTTTGTCATTGGTTGGATTGGGGGATACTAAGGTGCTTTCATTTTCCAATGAAGATGAAGGCGCAGCAATTTAGAACAGGATTTCTTTTCCTTCCTGTTTTTGGCACGTTTGACCCTTTTCACACATAGATGTAGGAATATTTTTCTCAGTGCTTTTTCTATTGTGTTGTGGGGGCTGTATCCTTCTATTTGACATTAGTTTGTGGCTTCTACATCATATAGAAGCTTGGACTAGAAAATTAGACAAAGTGTTTGAGAAATTTCCAGTGGTCTTACATTGGAGGAGGCAGTTTATCCATTTCCTACACTGGTTGTTGCTCCATCAGCCTTAATGTTGGAAGGAAAAAGCAACATGCCAGCAAAGTGGGGATGGGGGAATGCTGGAAGAACTGAACTGTGCCAGTCTCCAAGGAAATTGTAATGATTGTCCTTTTATTCTGGCAAACTTTGACTCTGTTTGTATGTCTTGGGGGAATGAAGGGGAATAAGGTTTGAACAGGCACTTTAAACTGTTTTTCTGTTCCTTCTTCTAACACTCACTGTTCTGCCTGACAGTATATTGGCAGCCAGGGACTGCTGGCATCCCCTGGAGGAGGAATCCTGCCTTGAGATTATACGGACATGATCAACCTTGAGCAGATGTAGTAACTCAACCACCCAAAGCTGCTGTTGCAATCTATCTTCTTAATTTCAAAAAATTTGCTTTTGAATGCATTTCGTCAAAGCTACAGGAAGACATCATATAGCTCTTAGTAACAACAGCATGCAAGATTTTATGTATGTGGTACTCTGGGAGACTATGAAATGTATAGGATCTCTTAAGGGGGTGTCTGTTTCTGTCTCTTCTTTTTTTTTCTTTTCCTCTTTTTTTCTGTGTTATAGAGATTACACAGGAAGTAAAAATACCTTTCCAGCTGCTTTCCCAAATTTTAAATAGGTTTGGAAGCTTCCTATGAAGTCATCAGTCACCTAGTTACTACACATAAATGTGTTCCTAAATGTAACAGGTTTCAGATTTCTGGCTGAATTCCTCTTTGCCTGTGTCAGAAAAGCCCCACAAACTACAGACATCTGGAGCTAAACAGAAATAATCATTCTCTCGAAGTGCCTTTACTGTGTATGGCAGACGGACCACAATTACTTAACTGCTTTTTAGGTTTGTCTGTATGTTTTTGTGAACACTGTACACAATATTGAGGAAGTTATAAATTTTAAATTGCCTTTTTGCTACTTTTCTTACAGTCAAAGAGTAATTTGGAGTTGGGGAACTTATTAGTAGAGGCTTGAATACATTTGTTCTGCCCAGCAGAAACTATGTAAAATATTTAGCAGTGCTATTAGAAACAAGGAGGAAGGCAAGCAAAATACAGATACTTAAGCTTTAATGAGCAGAGTTGTAACTGACTCCATTTCCCTTTTCTCCTCTTCATGTAGGTTTTATTTTTTAAAGGAAGAGCTCTCCTCTAAATGCATCAAGTGACTGTGAGCCCCAGACATTCCTATTAAATTAAATGCCTGATTAGGTAGGTAGTTGCCTAAGGTCATATGTATGGCTAATGGAGATGAGTAGAGGCCTCCTGAGGATGATTAGGACGATAGGAGTGATGATCTGACCATGGCAGTTGCCTTTCTCTGTCCACTGATTTCTGCAAGGTGAATGTTAAGTGCGACGGACCTGGACCATTAGTCCCACTGGGAAAGGAGGAGTCAGTAGGTACTAGCTCTCCAATTCTCTTGTTTTGGAATCAAAGATGGTGATCTAAGGTAGATTTAGGGGAAAGGAGGAGACAAAAATACAGCATGAACAATTCTGGGGAGGTGCAATCCTTGAAGTTCAGCTTGGTGCCTTGTTGAGCAAGAAACAGTAAAGAAGGTGGGAGGGATACAATAGGAGAATGACTCAGTCATGGAGTAAGAAAAACACTAGCAGATCAAATTCATCTTTTCAGAATACCTTTCAGATGATGCTCATGTCTGGTTCACTCCCATCACTTAGTCCATGCAGGACATTTCTTGAGTAGGGAGAGATTTGAGGACTGTATATTGTAGACTTGCTAGGTAGGTGATGATAACCATGACTGTAGTCTTTTTGATGCAACAGGGATGTTGCTGCCATTGCTTTCTGCCTTGTTCAGTGAATTGCTAGATTTTTCTTTCCGAGAAGTATCTAAAAAAAATGGACATTGCAGTCCTCCCCAACAAATTCCTGGCTGTTTCTGTCTGGGTAGGGAGAGTTCTGTTTCTTATGGAAAGATACAGGTTAGTGTGCCATCTCCATCTGCTGGTTGAGCAGATTGGCAACAGGAGTATCTGAACTGATTTCAGAAGAAAAAAAATTAACACACTGGAAAATACAAGTAGGAAAGTAGAAAGCATAATATACACTTTAACTCTTACTGAAAAGTGGAGTTTAATCAACAAGATACTTAAAATTACAGCCTTCCCTTGGATGATTTCAATAATCTTTTCTAGTTTCGTGGCAAGGATATAATTACATATTGTTTGATTAATTGCATAAGATATTACTGTGGAATATAACTTGACTGATACAGGCATATCAATATATCTATGCTACTGAAAATATGGTAAAATAGGCATCTTTAT